>NW_020653711.1:555783-614336 GCF_003589595.1 Hyposmocoma kahamanoa
AAATGAAGTATTTCCCACAAAGAAGTGAAAATGATCAAATTGTTAGCCCCTTATACTTAAGACCTTTCGATGATAAGATTATCATTTCCTAAGTTAAAAAACTACGTTAAAAATATTTTTATTGAAAAGTCATATTACAAAATTGAAGACTACGTATTAGATAAAGATGCATGGAAAGACGAGACGGCTCTAAATGCCGCACAAATTTGATTCAAAGTGTATAACATAGCATTTAAGTTTATTTGAAAAGAGCAATGCCTAGAGTTTCTTGCTCGTTCTTCTCAGGGAAGTCAGCATAGTGAACGAGCAACAGCTTAAATCAATATGGTGCGGTGCACGCTTGGATTTGTACGTGCCCCACTACACATTAAGAATTATAATAATTCGCGACTCGCCCTGCAATAGCCGCTGCGCGTAATTGACTATGGGTTCTCAACAACTCTTAGCCAATGAACTGCTGACGTTCATCCAACACGCCATCGACACTATGGACGAGGTCAGCATCGTGCAGATCTGCAAGTCAAACTTCAAAGAAGAAGAGGTTTGCAGTAGCAAGGCTGTTTTTCCGCACGATGCCATGTCGCCGGAGGGATGGAGGAGCGAAGAGTCTCCAGGACATTATTACGCTGTTTAAGGAGGCCGACCCAGACGACGTGCCTGCTTTCGTGGCGAAGGAGCTGCACAAGCTGCCCCCTGTCACTTTCGACCATGTCGACGTCACCAGGCTGCTGAAGGACATCACTTCCCTAAAAGCAAGCCTTGCTGAACTTCGGTGTAAATTGGAGGCCTCGGAGAACACCATCAGTGATTTACGTCCCTAAGTTGTATTACTTACCTAGTAACGCAACGTGAATACTTGTCGCGGGGCGGAAAACGCATCTATCGGCAGTTTTGAGTCGGCTCATATGGATGTGTCACCGACCGCTGCCGCTGTCGCCGCGCGCGTTTCCCCGCGTCCCGCCCCTCGTTTACCTACCCAACCCACTGCTCCACAACCATAACCCAGGCAACCAACGGAGGGGAAAAAGAAAAAGCGGAAACTCATCTCTGGAGCTGTGTCGTTAGTACCACCGAGAGGAGTAGACCACTGCGACGAGAACCGCTTCAAAAAAGTGGAAAAGAAAAAGAAGTACACTAGACGTAACCTTAGTGGCACCGCCCCGTCTGGCCCCAACCATCTATTGCGTCCAGCGGTACCGACGACGTTGCTATACGTGTCACGACTTCATTACTCCACAGTCTGCGGATATAGTAGAGTACATACGGGTGAATGCCAAAGCAGCCCTGAGGGTCGGGCAGTTGCGAGTCCCTCCACAAGGTGAATTTTAATTCATTTGTGGTGAGAGTACCAACACAACACCTGTCGACCTTCATGAAAGAGGACTTTTGGCCGAAGGGTGTCATGTTCCGGCGTTTCCGAGGACGGCTATCGGACACCCACGTTGTGTCACACGTCGCGGTCCATACGTGTAAATAAATAAATTGTTTTTATCATATTATTATGTATGTTAGTGTATAAGGTATGTGTTTTATGGGTCTTTTGTGACCTGAAAATAAATAAATAAATAAAATAAAAAAATAAAAATTAAATGTGATGTTTTCAAGCGTAAATTTCTTTTACGTATGGGTAAATTATTCTTTGACTTTGACGTTGGCATGTCGAATAAAATCGGTTCAGGAAACATTGGTCAAAATTACTAATAGATACAAAACAAGAAACAAAAGCAAAACAGCAAAGATCTGTGTACAGTTAAACTAGCACGTTTGCGGCTTTCGTAGGTCAATCGGTTACGGTTTAATTCATTGTTAGCGGCGACTGTTTTGCTTAGTTATTTGTAACACCACAGCGTGTAGCCTTCCTTTTTCAGGTCAAGATCTCTAATAATATGTTGGTACAATAGTTTTCCATTTAATAATTTAAGAAGATTTTTATGTATGAATAATTTTGGGCGTTTTGCATGTTTCTAAAAGTTCACGAATCATTCAACATTTGGTAATCTCGTTGACTCAGCGGTTAGTACTGTCGACCCTAAATGAGGATGTCCCGTTGATTTTCGTTGGAAAAGGAAG
The DNA here is from genome assembly GCF_003589595.1 of Hyposmocoma kahamanoa. Classification (NCBI taxonomy): domain Eukaryota; kingdom Metazoa; phylum Arthropoda; class Insecta; order Lepidoptera; family Cosmopterigidae; genus Hyposmocoma; species Hyposmocoma kahamanoa. The sequence continues at coordinate 557,854 of NW_020653711.1, forward strand.
TTTTCTATATGTTTCTAGTTTAAATTTTCTGGTTAACAGTCTATACTACCTTAAATGGCTATGGTTGATTCCGCATAACAGTGAAAGTATTGTATCAATCACTTGGAAAAAATATATAATAAACTTGAGGATGTACTGATTACTATTGAAAACTCGATTCCTAAAAATTTTCACGATAGACAAAAACACAAATGTAACTCGAAATTTTACTAGAAAACCGCTGTAGTCAATAGGTGTTTTACATAGGTACTGGTATACCAATGATTTTTTTTAATATCAACTGAACTAAATAGAACATGTATAGTATACGATGTACATTTTTTCTGAAATAAAGCCAGTGTCACTGTCGCTCGACCCAAGCAAAATGAACCCTATTAGTTCCGGAAAAATTTTAATTCGTAGTGTCGACTCTTAAATCAAAATGTAATCTACATATTTTGTCCGTTTTGCTTTGTTACTATGAAGACTGTATTATTTTTACTGTTTGCATTTGTATTATATTATTGTACCTTTTACACCTATTTTCACTTACTAAATTTGAAAATGGAATATTATCTGTAATCAGTACACTATTCGAATTTTAAATGTAATACAGTTCTTGTCACGGTGCTTTATGAATATTATATTATTGTCATGGAGAACTAAATGTTTGCATAACGAGTGAACATATTCGATCTCGAGCCTATATTGTACATGCCTCGTTAGACCGAGGTAGCAAATGGTTTTCTGTAACTGACAGGTGACATGCGAGCTAAGATTCTACCTCTTACATGGGAAGTACTTACAGTTGTCATTTTATTATATTATTCAATGTATACTTAAATAAAAACTTATCTATTGGTTTTCTTAACGCTGGACAGTGAGAAAAGTATAATATCATTGATGCTGGGTCTCTTGGCACCCGTCACGACAAATTTCATGCGATGATATGATATACAATTTTCAAACGGCTTTAAATTTCGTTTGTAAAAAAAATTAATTCTGAAATAAAGCCAGTGTTCATGCTGCTTGATCCAAGCAAAATTAACCGTATTATTACGAGAAAGATTTGAATTCTAGCTGAGGTAGTATGGACTCTTAATGTCCGGACTTTATAATTATTAATACAAACATCGAACACAAGTACAAATTTCATCTATACAGGTGGACTCGAACCAGCGACCTCGCCATACGGTGCCTGGCTCTTTCTCAATCGTGACTGGCGCTCTCCCAACTGAGCTACGGAAAGGCCTGGCTTTAATTTCGCTGCTCTAGTGCAAATTCCCTAATTTGAGAGCGGGTGTGATTGTTATTATCAAATTCAAATTCAATTCAAATTCAAAATAATCTTTATTTCATAGGTAAGCATTATTACACTTGAAATCGTCACAATATAACTCTACCGCTCATTCGTAAGGCAGATTCCCCTGAGAAGAATGAGCAAGAAACTCTAGGGGTTGCTCTTTGTAAATAACATTTACAATATTTTTTTTTTTTATTTGAAACATCAGAGATCGAGACTACCTCCATGAGCTAAACGGGTTACTACCACGGATTTTTGTCATCCAAGTACGCAGAAGTTGTATAATAACCTTTAGTATAAAGTTTTTGTTTCACTATAGTTTTAAACCTCGTGAAAGGCAAATTTTGTATATCAACCGGAATCTTGTTATAGAAGCGTATACATTGCCCCTTAAATGATTTTTTGACTTTGTGAAGACTACTATCAAGAAAAGCTAGTTTATTTCTATTCCTCGTATTAATGTTATGTCTGTCACTATTTTTCATAAATAAATTACTATTCCTTTTAACATAAATTACATTCTCATAAATGTACTGTGAGGCTAGTGTAAGAATGTTAATTTCCTTAAACTTATCTCTCAAAGATACTTTGGGGCCCAGATTGTAAATTGCCCTAACTGCACGTTTCTGCAGGACAAAGATTCTGTTGATATCGGCGGCATTACCCCAAAGCAAAATGCCGTATGTCATGCCGTATCATTGTCATTACCTTACCTATATCCTGTCATTGTACTCGATGTGTCCTGTATTCCACCAGTCCATTTAACCATAGCTTAAACAAAGCAATTGTTAACCAGTGGCCTAGCCAAATACGAACACAAAGGGACACTTTTTACAAATAGTACATCACATAAATCTTAGGGCATTGTTCTTGGTATTGATCAGTTCTTAACGTGTTCACCAAAGGACGATGTATAATGTCCGTCACTTGGAGATCAGTCAATGTCCAGAGTAGGCTTAGTATTGGGAAATAGATAAAGCTCTCGAAAGGAGAGAAACTTTTCTTTCTTTTGTCTACTGGCTGTGACGCTACTATAATAGAATAGTCATTCACGAGTCTGTAAAGATGACCCACGTGACTAGTGTTGGGTATCAAAAATAATAAATATAAGTATACAAAAAGAATGTCGGTAAAAAAAAATCTTTCATATTTTATTACATGCGTTTTCGCTGAAAAATATTTTACACAATTTCCACTGTTTGTTTTTCTTTGGATTATTTACTCCGTGACGTCATTTGTGGAGTAACTCGATATCTACATGATATATCGAGGTTGAAGAATGGTAAACGAGACTATTTTTTCGGATCTAAAGCATTCATTTGTTTTTTTTTTCAAACAAGTCAATTTTTCGGACCTTTTACAGGTCCCATGATCACGGCTTCTAGGTTTGTTTGCAAACACCATCGAGTATATAACCAGAAATGGAGACGAAATAAGGGCTATACATTCTTGGTAACTCATCAGTGATACATCACTTATAAATATCAACTCTCGTTTCCACTGAAATATAGACAGCGCCAACAACTGACTTGTGTGTAGGTATATATATATATATATATATATATACATACATACATATATATATATATATATTCCAAAAACATTTTGTATTTATTGTAATAAAGATAATAGCTCTAACAATGGTGTGTTTCTTTCAGTGGTTCGGGGAAAAACAGCAAAATATCTAATTACAAAACAAACGGAATCAAATTTCATCGTTAATGAAATATTAGATGTCTTATTTTGCAATTTTCGTCCATTACAACCAAGCTCAAATTAACTGGTCGCTTTGAAGTGAAACAATTGACGACACCCGTCAATTGTTTCGAATTCGGACTGGCCAATCGGAGCACAGTTGTCACAGTGATGATAATTATGGCAGAATTGTTTTCAAACAAATTAAATGACATTTCGTCTCGATTTCTGGTTGTATACTCGACGGCAACAAATAGGTGTATGCGATTTAGGTCCGAAAAAAATAATTTCATTTCCAATGTGTCATCAACCCATTTATACGTCCCATTGTCGGGCACGCATTTCCTCTCAGGCGAGGGTTTACCATAGCCATAGTCCACCACGCTGACTCAAATGCGGGTTGGGAACTTCATATGTTTTTTGAGAGCTGTTAACCTTCTTCTACGTGTAGGTTTCATCACGATTGCTTCACCGATAAGCCCACTCAGACATTCGAACCTATGGCCTCTGCTCGAGAGGCGGTACAACAAACCATTACGCTACCACGGCAATTCTTTTCCCATGTGTAACCTTGAACGACCTTATCTTTGTACACACTTGTGTTTGATGGAAGGCTGCTGGTGAAATTACAGGCACATGGGACTTGTCAATTTAAGTCTCGGGGTGACAGGCGTAGTGGTAGTGCCCACACTCAGACCTTTGCAAATTAAATCTTTGAGTGGCACTGTAACTGTCATGGACAGGCGTGTAGCTTACCATTAGGTGCATGACTCGTTCGTCCCGTCACTTGATGTTATAAAAAAAAATCATGCTAAGCCTGCGGGATAACATTTCTATTCGTATTGCCACGAAATGTTTATCTCTTCATCTTGCTAATACATTTTTTCTTTTCCTCCATTCCCAATGTGACGAATATATAACTTCGGTATTAAAAAAGGTCCTCTACGTGGAAAATAATACATTTCCGATAGCAGGAAATGCATGTCCGGTTATTGTCCGATTCTATAACGAACGTTACCTCTCGTTCCTATTTCCTATGTCACGATTTCAACCAGTTATATTGTTAATAACTAACAGTTGTACTTAATACGAGTCAGAATAAGCATAACGATGTCCATTCAAAGATAAAGGGAAGAACGAGCGTTTTTCGTAACAAATAATAGCATTACGGTTTATTGTCGTGCATAGAAGGTAGATATATTCCACTTATATTTAAAATCATGTACAACTTCTCTGAGGTCTCACAATTAGGTTCAAGGTGTCTTTATTTTAATTGTTTAAATTTTAATTCATGTAATGCAAACATTTCCGAGTATATGTGAGAAAATGATAATATTTAAATAAATATAATAATAAGAATAAAACTAAAAATCATGTCACTTTAAAATATATTGTCGTGCGGTGGTCAAAGCTAAATTGAACTGTCGTTGGCTGTCCCTTATTATTTATTACCTATTAACCTTCTTATGTTCACAGTCGTCCAAGCTCAGTTTCTACAAACTTCGACATTCTGTATGTCCATCTTTATGGTGCCTTTACAAAGACTAAGGCTCGATTCACAAAGCCTCTTAACAGAATTTTTTGTAATTAACTACAAACAGGATACTAGCCAAACAACAGGTCGCGCGTGCTTCGGAGAATTTTCGCGTAGTCTCGGAAATCCCCGAATGTCATCTGTCGAGGTGCAACTGAACCCGGCATTGGATGCGACTCGAATTGAATTATGTTTGATAAGCAACCAATCTCGGGATCACGCAATGTTGCAACTTTAAACCGACTCACAATAGTTTATAGAGTTTTTACACAAATTAATACAATATTTTTTTTATAAATATTAGATACACTTTTCGAAAATTCATGTTAACAAAAATGGGAGTGTATAAATTGCTACTCATCGAACCCAGTCAAGGTTAATCTTCCAAAATAGCTGCGCTTGTGTTGAACATTTCTTTGATGCAATTAATTTTCATAACCTCACTCTGCATCCAATTAGCATAATAAATAACACAAACGCAACTACAGTCACAAACACCATCACCAAAAAGGACTGTGAAAAACAATTCTCCTAATCTATGTGGAGTAGTGGAAGAGGCATGTTACTTGTTACTGGAATGTGTCCGGTACGGGCAACAGAGGGTGGCGTTGATTAGACACCTGCATATCAACCGAACATCCGTAGGTGCAATAAATTGTATTACTAAGCAATCACCACACGAAACAGGCAAAAAGACTTCCTATTTCTTTATACACCTAGAGACAGTGTGCCTGGTGATCTGTAACACAGGTCCCTAAAAGTTCCTAAATAAATAAAGATTTAAAAAAATAAATATTTTTATAGATTACGAAAAAGTGACCTTAGGGAAAATAATGACATCTTTTTGTTACAAAGTAATCTACCGTAGTCATTATTTGAATGAACATCAAACAAATGCCTAACGAGCCCTCCGCACTACCTGGGGGGACACTCTCCTATATTATTATTGGAATGTTCCCATCGGACTCGTAATTTCCTGAGATGTTTTTCTCATACCTTGCGTGCCAAAAACAGCTGAATCGATCTCTTTCTAAGAATCACCTTCCTGCGTAATAAAGGAAGTGCTAGTGACATTTACATTGTAATTAGTTCCACAGTCACCTTGCGATTGCACTTGTAATTCTAAAGGCCACACAAATAAAGTATTAAGTGATAAGAAGGATTACATTGCTTTGGAGTTTCACAAGTTCAAAGATGGTGCATTAATTTATCATACATACCAAGAAATATAATAACATGATCCGCTTGTACCGTATAGCTCTAAAGGCCACACGAGTAAAGTAGTGATAAGTAGGGTTATTTAGAATGCCAGTTTGATGTTTTTTTTTATAAAATCTCACCTGATGGAAAGAGATGTTGAGGTCGACGCTGTAGCCTGCATACTGCGTGTGCGTGCACACAAAATATTTTTTTTTGAGATATCATAAAAAACCATAACCCAGTTTTAGAATATTGAAATTTTTTAATGATATTTCAGCTATGCATCTTTAGGGTAAATTCTAAATTTAAGGCACTGCATCTGTTATGGACAGGCGTGTAGCTTACCATCAGGCGCACGACTTGTTGTCCCGTCACTTGATATTGTAAAAAAAGGAATTAATCCTTTTAGTTGACGCATTCGATCCGCAGATCACATTTAGTCGGTTCGATTCCCAAATGTGATAAACTACTTGCTTTGAAAAAACAGCGGTTCCAACTATGTTTGAAAACTTCAAAATATAGATAGTTTTTGTGTTTGTTAAAAACTTATTTGTTAAGTATGTACTCTATATTTGCTATTTAAAACGGATATTTGACCATTTGTCACATAGCCGCGTTTTAGTTAGTGGACAGCAGACCTAAATATTACCTATTCACTCTCGCCTTGAAAAGGTCCAAGTTATAGCGTTCGCGGAATAAGTCCGCAGGTGGGGATTTCCACTCTCTAACCGCTCGCCATATAAATGTGGAACCGAAACGCTTCGTTCGAATCCTATATTCATAGACATATACGTTTAAGCGTGAATAATCTCAGTACAGAGTACTAAAAAAACCGACCTCAAAGAATATTGAGAGAAAAACGCCTTGAATTCGAGACATAGCAATATCAACCATTAAAATAATTGCTCCTAAAGAAAATGTAGGCGCTATTTATAAAAATGAATCTTCATGTGTGAACAGCCACCCTTAGAAGTGGATGATTTCCTTCAAAATGCAATGGGACCACTATGGAAGTACCCCCTTTCCAACAAAATCATGAAAATCATGAAAATCGGTTCACAAATACTGGAGTTATCGCGTAACATACATACAAAAAAACATACAGTCGAATTGAGAACCTCCTCCTTTTTTGAAGTCGGTTAAAAACAGAGAGCGGGTGTAGGTCGGGCGCGGGTTGCGTCGGGACCGCGGCGGGTTCAAGTCCGTGTATTTATATGACGACAACCCGTCCGGCATCCGCGCTCGGTGTGTTGTCGTCATATAAATACACGGAATAGGACCCGCCGCGGTCAGATCCGACCCGCACCCGTTCTCTGCGTGTTTCACGCTTTAAAGATGGAGCATCAGTTTGTCATACATACCAAGAAATATAACAATAATAATGTAATCACGTGCTAGACTATAGCAAATGCCTGAGCCTCTACTACGAGTCTACAGTGCCTAAAATATGTACTTCACTATTTTGTGTGGCAAGTTGTCGCGCTCCCAACGGTCACAAAAACAAGTACCTTTTTCAATGGTCGTCAACCAAAGACTTTCTTGCATTGTGTGAGTGTAATAAATTAACTCCTAAATCAATTTAACTAATATTGTTACCTAAATTGGTCACAAGGAACCGTCAGGCGCCACACCCAACCATTTATTTAACTTTTGACATAAGAATGCCTCCGAAGTTTCGTAAATTATTGACATACAATCATAGACAAAAAATTGCAATACTTCCTAGACTCTTTTATTTTTTAATTTTAGTGAAGCGACGTGCTGTTTAGCTCCGATATTTATCAAGCCTACAGATTATGTATCGAAGATTATTCGAAGTTGCTAAATTTTGGTACCTGTCTAATAAATTATAATGAAATTAAATAAATTATAAATATTATTTTTTAGTCCTCTTTAACATTAAGTATTAATTCTTGAGTACATAAATTGTCAGACATAATATCATGGAATAAAATCGATTGTTATAAAATATATCGGAAACGCATTAAGATATCACTAATTAATAAAGCGCACGACTTGTTCGTTTCATCATTTGATATCATAAAAATCAATACTTATTACACAATTAATGACCGATTTACGTGAATAATCAAGTTGTAAATAGGAGTGTGTTGAAAATTAAATGCACTGGCTTTGAAATGTCAAACTTACCAAACAATATACTTCAGCAGAAGGTACCACTTATGCTTAACCTGCGTTTAGCTTGTTTATTGATTATGTTACTTAATATTACGTGTAAACCTATATCGTTACTCACAACGCTAATGGATGTAACATACAATATTGACGGACATTAATTATTTGTATCCCAATTAGGGCTTTCGTTCCGGCAATATCGGTCTCGGAAATTTCGAGAAAAATCTCGAAGATTTTTTGACATTTGTAAGACTCAAGACTGATGTTTTCAGTCTCGGGAATATCGAGACTTTTGAGACATAAGTCACTTACAGTCGATATTACCTCATTTCGAATTCAAATTTTTCCCGTACTAATACGGTTCATTTTGCTTGGGTGGATCGACAAGGACACTGGCTTTATTTCAGAATTTGAAACATGTATATCGTATAATAGAGATATTCTTTTAGTTCAATTGTTATAATTCTGTTCTTGCTGGACATTGACTTACAATTATATGGACGTCGGGTCCGCGCTAAAAAGTGTCCGCACTTGTAAGGCGCTAAAATCGTATACAGAGCGCGACACTCCGCTTTAGTCTTCATTTGTTCTACGGACAGCGCGATACTGCGATGACATAACAATTTAAATTTCGAATAGGTTGACTTGGGACATTTTTTTCGTGGTTTTTGTATTAGACCCGTCGTCCATTTATTTGTAAGTCATTGTTGCTGGATATCTTTATTTTTGGTAAGGTGGCAGTACCTCTCTGGACGAACTCAAAGAGCTGTACTGCTATTGTATTGTGTACAGTATTTGATTTCGTGTGCGATGTATAGGTTATAACACTACTCTATTATATACGGTAATTTATCAGTTACCTACTTTAGTGTTATTTATAATTATTATGAACTAATAAGCCGAATGCAAATATCCAACTATAGTATTGATGTAGTAAGACGTAAACGACGTTGTAAGTAATCTATAATGTGGCGACAGGAGATAAAAAAGTGACTCAACTGGAATACCCAGGGGGCGTTTCCAAACAAAGATAACGTGTTTAACGTACAAGGAACAAAATAATTAGGCGGTCTTACACTCAAACACTAATGCATTCATTAATAGTGATGAAAACTGTGTATTTCGGAAATGAAACTGTTTCGTCAAATCGCGTACATTTGTTTTTTCAAACAAACCAACGTTTTGGGCTCTTTACAGGTCACGGCAGTCTGAGATCGTAAAGTCATCGACCAAATATGTCTAATATTAATGCAAACCACACTATTTTTACAGAGCAACGTATGTACACATTGCCCTGATTAAATAGTAAATAGCTAAAGCATTTTTGTTATGGAAATAGGAAACAACGAACGGTACCACAAACACCCCAATTCGAGACAATACAGAAAACTTTATTTCTACACTGCCCGGCCCGGGAACGAACCCGGAACTTTAGAGATGACGACACCATGAAAACCAGCGTACAAGCCACTCGCCCGCGAAGGTCGACAAACTATTGGTACAAAGATCGAACAACGCAAAGAAATATTCCTTCGAACCAGTGTCTGCAGTTGTAGTATAGTAAGAGTGGTGGTCACGGTGTGACAACAGACGCCGATTCGAGTCCATACAGATAGAAGTATTTTTTCTTTGTGTTGTTCTATCTTTGTATCAATAATAATAATAACCTAACGGAGCATTTTCCCATAATACTTTTATGAACATCATGTTAGTAAAAATATCATGTATATTTTTATTTCATACATGACCCGCAACTTCGATGCATCCTCCATTTTTACACTCTGGCAATACTATCATTTTTTACCCCGCTACCGCAAAACTAACTTTAGTCGCGTATTCGAACGTATACGAAACGTGAACAAGTGTACGCGAGTGAAGCCTAAGATAGTCCAAAAGCTGTTTAAAAAACTCTGAATCTGCATAAAACTCCTGGGTGTCGTGTAAAAAATTTGTGCGCTTGAGGACCCAAAAGTTGTGTCATAATTTCTAAAACTAAATGCTGGATCTGTAAGGCACCTTAACGGGGTATGCCCTAACCACCTTCTAACCTAATTCATTCAGCCTTCGGTTGTTAAATAAAGTGTTAACCTTCATAGTTTAGACCATAGTTTCCCAAAGTGGTACTTACTACCCCCCGTGGGCACTGAAGAATCTTAGGGCCTCGGAAGCTATTGGGTGGTATTGTCCAGGAGGTGCTACCTCATTTGAAAAATAAAAACCTGAATAATCTATATAAACTACACTTTGTGTTAAGTTAATATAATAAATACGTGTTTTCAATTGTTTTTCGTGGTGGTAGGCGTTGAAATTTGTTTTTCTTGTCTAAGGGGGCGGCGAACCAAAAAGTTTGGGAACCTATGTTCAGACTATAGTAAATTACGAGTGCATGTCACCTGGTTAATAATTGCTACCACATTACCCAATACTTTAGCTTCTAAACCTGAGTTCACCACAACAATCAACTTTACCATAGCTAGAATATAAGTTCTGTTGTACTTTAAAATTTGTACAACTTGTGTTTCATCTCGTGTTAAGTCCCTAAGGATTATAGTATCTGATACAGTTCCCTCCTTAGTAATTTATGAGCGGATAGGCCGATAAGATTGTTCTATTTGACTTCGGCACTCCGAAGGGAAATATTTGCTTATTTCATAATATATTATAGTTACGATTATCGACCCATTTTTAGATCCCACTGCTGGGTCAGGTCTCCTCTCAGGCGAGAGGCTTAGATCATAGTCCGTCATGCTGGCCCATTGCGGGTTGGGGTTTTATACGTTTTCCGAAGGTTGTGAACATTCTTCGGCGTACAGGTTTCTTCAAATGTTTTCCTTCAACGAAAAGTTCATGGTAAATTTCAAATTAAATTTCGCACATAAATTCCGAAAATCTCAAAGGTGCGACACACGATCCTCTGCTTGAGAGGCGTTATGTCTAACCATTAGGTTACCACGGCTTTTTTGTTTTTTTTTTCAAAAGTTAAACAGTTCCAGTGCCACTCAGAGCTTTCTGATCTGAGGGGCACTGCCACTGCGCCCGTCACCCTGAGACATAAGTTGACAAGTCCCATGCGCCTGTAATTTCACCAGCACCCTTACCCTTCAAAACCGGAACACAGTAACGCTGACATTACTGCTTGGCGGCAGAAATAAGTAAGGTGGTAGTACTACCCTAGAAGAACTCTTTCACAAGGAGCTGTACTGCTGCTAAAAGTCACACTTTGTCTTTTTTTGCCAAACTGTAGTTTTTGCTCGTTTTTCTGCGAATAATTTATCCACCCAAACATAATCATCATCAATCCAATTTCAAAATACGTTTGCACGGATCTGAACAGAATGCGACAAACCCATTCAGTGAAACTAGACGAAATTGGAATCGAAATTTATCGATTTTTGTTCCGAAGCTCCTTTCGAAGAATTGGAAGAAATAAGTACGCATTCGCCCTCCATCTCATCTGATGGAAAGTGACGATCAGGTCGATGATAAAGCATGCACACACATGCTTATTCACTTTCGCCTTGAAAAGGCCCAAATTATGGTGTTCAGGAAACAAATTTGCACGCGGGGAATTAAAAAAAAAAACAATCCACATCCTCTCCAATTCTCTAACTAAACTAAAACTCTATCTACAATATCAGTCGATAGAGTAACGAGAATTGGAGAGGATGTGGGTTATGTTTTTTTATATCTAATGGAGCAATAAATGTTTTCGACGTAACTAGGGGTATGCCATTCTTCGATGAGGGGTACGATATATCGTGTGTGTTCAGGGTTTTTGGATTTATTTATTTTATCTTAGGCCCAATTTATATTGCGGCTGAACGGAATGGAAGCGAATATTTGTAACGATATTGTACATAGCGTAATGAGCTTTTGGCTCGTGTCTAGTTGGTATGTTACACTTTTGACCATAAAGTTCATTGTGCAATGTATAATATCGTTGCAAAAATTCGCTTTCATTCCGTTCCGCCGCAATATAAATTGAGCCTTAGAGGGTTTAAAAAGTAATCTAATACAATTTCAATTATAAATAGTATACTAACAGTCTTTTGACTGTACATTGTAGTACAATGTGTGTTCTTTAGAACAAAAGTTCTAAAAAAATAAAGATTTAAAAAACGTAACAGTTCCCTGCGGACTAATTAAAATAATTTAAAAATGTCCTAAATAGTAACGCCTTCTATTTTGTTGATAGATCAATGTCAATGTATTCATCGATAATGAATGTATTAGTAAATAACGTTGCTGTTTTTTGGTTGCCATGGCAAAACGGTATTGAGTGGGCAGGTAGAAATCTTAGAGTGATTACACATGGCGACGTTTTACATCGATGCAAACGCACGACTGCATCGATACAAACGCGCGATTGCATCGATGCAATCGCCTGTAAATCCCAAGTGTAGCGATGCAATCGCGCCTTAGTATTGATGCAGTCACGCGATTGCATCGCTGCTTAAAATCGCGCGCGTGTGTAAAGGTAGATTATTAGCGATTGCATCGCGTTTGCATCGCTCATAAAGGATGGAAAAAATGTAGAAATCCATAGATTTGACATATCTTAAAGATGCACAATATGACAACAAAGGATAGGCTAGGAGGCTAGGATATTCAATGCGAGAAATTCATATATCTAGGTTGTCCTCATTATTGCTATGACTTGTAACTTTTATAGATAAATTATAAATTTAACAATTAGCCATTTATATACAATGACTATTTATAATAGACATAACTATACGATAACGTCGCCATGTGTGGCAATAGTATGTTTAAACAATAACAAATTTTATTACTTAGTCGCATGGTTGTTTATACATTTTACATGTTTTTGCGAATATTTGCTTGCGTGCTTCTGATCACGTAGGCACCCATAAGGTTCAATGGCCTAAGGTTCCTGGGCTAACCGACCATGTGAAAAAAAGGATATTAATATGCACTGCAACGCCTGAACAGTGCAGTCGAAATAGGTCGGGTAATAGTGCAGCCCTCGTGGTGGAAGATATTTATTTTTTAAATTCCCGAGAATTTTGACTCCCAGTGGTGCGGTTTGAAAATAAATCCTATTATTTTAAGTGAAAGGTAGATATTGGCTGCAAGGGTTGGTGTAACACGATACCCATCAATATTGGACGGAAAAATGTACACTAGCGTAAGTCTGTGCTTAAAATGCAATATTTGCTACGTACTTACCTTCTATATCGGCTTACTTTCTTCAAACACATGCTTCACCACTGGTAGATGGGTATGTGCAATCGAATGAATAAAGTTGTGGATCTTATTTCAAACGGTGATCATAATCGTGGTATACACAATTAAAAAACTATTTAACTATTTCCACAGTTCTACATTAGTTTGAACAATGAACATCGACTCATTTATACGTATTTGCCCGTAAAAATATACATAATTTCGTTAAGAAAGAAGATATCCATAATATTAACCCTATAACTAAGTCCAAACTCATGGTAGGTACCATCATTTCGTTTAACTAAGGTAAACGATTCTTTTATGGGAACTGTATACGTTTTGACAATAAGATTCCGGACCATATATTAAGATTACCTTTTCCTAAGTTTAAAACTTACATTAAAGTATTTTGATTGAAAAGTCATATTACAAAATTGTAGACTAAGTGTTAGATAAAGATGTATGGAAAAACAACGTGAGTCTAGATTCCACACAAATATGATTCAAAATGTATTCTATAGCATTTAAGTTTATTTGAAAAGAGCAATCTCTCGAGTTTCTTGCTCGTTCTTCTCAGGGGAGTGGGCACAGTGAATAAGCAGTAGCTTATTTTCAAGTGTAAATATTTTACCTATGGAATAAATGTTTATGTGACTTTGATGTCCCACTGCACGGGTTTCCTCACAGGAAAGGGTTTAGACCATAGTCCGCCAAGGTGGCCCAATATGGCTTGAGGACTTAGACGTTTTCCGAGGGTTGTAAACCTTCGTCTTCTTCTTCATCACGTTGTTTTCCGTCACCGAAAAGCTCATGGTAATTCCTAATATTTCGCACATAAATTCCGAAAAAATCAGAGGTGCGACGCCGGAGTCAAAACTACGGCCTAATTTTCACTACATTAGTTTACCTTCTTTTAATGTACGTCTTTCGGCATTCGTGGCTTCACCATCCGTAGATAAGTAGTGAAGTGCAAGTCGGACTTGCGCAATTGGGGTTTCATTCCATATAGTTCTATGAATAACGAGTTCGGAATGCGACGCCTTGGGAACATGTCGGATTGGGAACAAATCGATTAGTTGTAACTTTCTTTTTGAAAGGCAATGGAAACGTTTATTAACTGTTGAGAAATAACTTATACACCACACTCTAAGGGCATACAGACTGTTAGTCTTTTTTCTAAGTACTACTTCAAGGCCTTTGTGAACGATTGACGGTTATGACGTAAGTTCTGCATCTCAAGTCTGCTAATTATAATAGCAGAAGAGCTCCTTGTGAAAGAGGTCGTCCAGGGAAGTACTGCCACCTTATCTATTTCTGTCGCTAAGTAGTAATGTCAGATCTTTGTCATTTAAAACTCTGAGTGGCATTTCAACTGTTATGGATAGGCGTGTAGCTTACTATCAGGCGCACGACTTGTTCGTCCCTTCACTTGATAATATGAAATTTTTTTAATGACCATTTTTAGTGGCCTTGGTGATTCTATTCATACTCCACTGAGATTATATTGCATTTGTGATTTTTTAAAAGCCCCGCACTAGGGAAGTGAGGCCGTTAATAATATTTGTTACTCTGCTAAAATCTGGTTGTAATGGTAGCTGAGTTTCAATAGTGTCAGTATGAATAGTGTCAACTAGTCATATCTTAATTTTTATCTCGCTTAAACAGCAATTTAGTCTTCAAATTAAGAATCGATCGAGCAATAAACGTTTTTGACGTTACTTCACTTATGTCATCTTCTATGAGTGGTGCGATATAGTAATCAGTGTATACATTTCCAATTTTACTATATATTTTTTCAAAATTGATTGATTCAACGTTTTTATTTGGTCTGTGGATTCAACACTTTCACTGTTGTGCGGAATCAACCAAAGCCATTTGAGGTAGTACAGATTCTTCAATGTATATTTTATTTAATAAAACTCGATAATCGATACAATCACTTAAATTCAAAATCCTTCGAAAAAAACGTCAAATAACTGGTAGACGACGTCATCAACGTGCCTGCGACTCGGCATAGTAGCTCTCTAATAGCAATTAGTAGCTCGATGGCTAGCCATTGACAAGCCTGTATTATCTTTTCGGACAATATCAAACGTACAAAATCCTGTCACATTATTGTAATGAATAAACTTTGCACATCGGGGAATCTCGGAAATCCCGAATATTTCCGAACGCTGTCGCCGCGCCGTAGGTTATCTTATTAATGTGTGAAATATTTATGATAATTAAATACGTAAATTTATCGGTCAACGTCTAATGTCAAAGTCATTGGCATCATTAAACGTTGACTAATAAAGTTTCACATTTAATTGTCATAAAATACATCAATCATTATAATGATAATTTATAGATGTGGAAACTTTCGGAAATGATCGTCTTTTCCGAGTGTTCGCGATGTTTAAAGTTTATTTATTCCCTATATCTGTTTGTAAGTTCGACGGACCTTTAGATATTGGCAAAAGAAATCTATGAACGGATTTCTTAATACAACGTTGGTAGGTAACAACAACGAATTATTGGTGAAAAGAACATTTTTTGTCAATACTCATTATTAGAGATGGGAAAACCTGCTCATTTTTTTAAACATTAAAATGTAGTGCTTTTAAAAAAAAGCGTGCTTTTCTAAACACTTGTCACTTAAACGCTTTTTAGCATGAAGATTACAAAATTATTTCGAAAAAAGTTTAAGCGCATGGACTTTTATATTAAAAAAGCTTGCAACGTTGCGTTGACAGCGAAAAGCAAGAGTAGACCACTAAAGGTTTTAATACAAATAAGTTTATTTGTAAAACAAGAGTTTTATTTTTATGTATAAAATTATTATTCACGAATTCATTTGTTTAAAAAACATAGACGGCGGGACTTGAAGCACGTTGTTAACGCTTACGCCTAAATTGAAAAGCGTGCTTATGTGCTTATTTTAAAAAGCAAACTTTTTTAAGTGCTTTTCATTTAAACGCCCACGTCTACTCATTATTTAGGCTAGCCCTGCCCAATAGTAATTGACTGATGTGAAAGTAACACTTATCTAGCCAATTATTATTAAGTGGTTACCTATCAGTAATCCGAAATTTTCCAGAAACAATGTTTACTCGAATTTTCATAACCTCGAAAGTAATTTTGAGAGGAAAATTTTTTTTCTTTTGAACCTAACTTAACCTAACCTAACCGAACCTAATCGTGTCTTTGCCATAAACATCCAACATTTCCTGAAAGAACAACGATTTCTTTGTAATTCGGTTTTTGGGTGTAATGAAAATTCGAGTTTGTGATTGGTTACCTTGTTAAGGTTACAAAGTCCCTATTGATACGTATGATTTATAAATAAAGTAAATCATTAAGGTTGACACACTTTTATAAATAATTATTTGCTGGTAATTTATATGTTAGTGTCAAATTACTTACTGGTGATTTAAAACTTCTATTGAACAAAATTCGACACAAACATAACTTCAAGATTGGTATTATCAATAACCTCATTAAATTTCGGAAAAAATGGAATTGTGGTAACCAGAACAGTCTGAGGTGAAAACCCTAAAAATCATGTTTTTGTTTGTTGACATTTATTCTACATAGAATTTTGCTAGAGTATAGGTAGGTATTCGTAAATGTGCATTTTCTTACAAGAGTAGCCTTAAATTTCTAATCTTGTGCAGTTTCCTTTGCACAGGTGAAAACAATTTTATTATTAAAAATAATTACGATGACCCAATTGACATTTCACATAACGGGAATTTATTTTCATAAATATAGGGCGAGGCAAAATATGCTTTGAAAAATGCACATCAAAGTCCATTTTATTGTTATTAAATTGAAATAAACGAGGCCATCTGAAAAAATAAGCTGTAACGTAATTCTGAATTGATTTGTAACTGTTAATTTGAATGTGAATATTATTTTCAGTAAGTTGATAAGATATTGGTATACAATTATTCAAAATCCGTCCATTCTAGCATCGATATAGCGCGGCGTACGTGAAAAAATTACGGAATAGCAATAGAGCCGATTTTGTGGATTCCCAAAATGTTTAAATGTTGTGTTGGGTCACTTTCATTCTAAAGGTGCTATATGTAGTTTTATAAGTTGTGATAGCGCCGCCATCGTTTCCTTGACTTCTGACTATGCTCTACTTTTAATATGAGGTTTACCACAAAATGATCATGGTTTTGCTTCCCTGATGAATGACACTGCTCTACATACCTTTGTTATAAATAAACATAGTTATTAGCTTAAATATATGATCCACTGCCGGGCACAGGCCACCTCGTATAATGCGATTGGTAACTTCACACACATCATTAAATTAATTTGCAGATGTGTACAGGTAGCAGTAGGAGATCCTTGTGAAAAAGTTGGTCCAGGGAAGTACTCGTACTACCACCTTGCCTATTTCTGCCGCCAAGCAATAAAGTCAGCATTACTGTGTTCCGATTTTGAAGCGTAAGGGTGCTGGTGAAATTATGGCACATGAGACTTATCAACTTATGTCTCAGGGTGACGGGTGCAGTGCCCCTCAGATCTTTGCGATTTAAAGCTCTGATTGGCATTGCCACTGTTATGGACAGGCGTGTAGCTTACCATAAGGCGCACGACATTTTTGTCCCGTCACTTGATATTATATATAAAAAAAAGTTTTGCTCGCAATGTTTTTCTTCAGAGGTACAAGCCCGGATTGGAACCCACCACCCTCTGCTTAATAGGCGGTAGGTCAATCCATTCGGCTACCAAGGCTTCTTTTATACAGTGGATGCGATTGAATAAATTATAATCTCAATACAGAGTACTAAAACAACCGACCTCAAAAATACATATAGAATTACGTCTATTTGCCAAGTTTTATTGAAATATCCCCTAGTTCGCCACTATACAAGACTTGACACAGGAGATAATAAAAATCTCTTCTCACTACTCAAAGTGTATTGAGAGAGAAAAACGCCTTGAATTGGAGAATAGCAAAATCAACTATTAAAATAATTGCACCTTGTGATCAAATTTAGGCGCTATTTATAAAAATTAATCTTCATGCGTGAACAGCCACCCTTAGAGGTGGATGATTTTCTTCAAAATTAAATGGGACCACTACGGAGGTACCCTCTTTCCAACAAAAAAGAATCATGAAAATCGGTGTCAGGAAAAACAAATACCGGAGTTATCGCGCAAGATACATACAAAAAAAAACATACTGTCGAATTCTCAATTCGACCTCCTCTTCTTTTTTTGAGGTCGGTAAAAATATATCGTTACGTAGAGGAAAAATAAACTAGAAACTGCAATATTATACGAAATCAGTTATATTTATATTATGGAAATAGGTTCACATTCATATCACTAAACATATAAGACGTACATAATACATTTACGTCAAGTGGATAACATTGTACATTACATCTGTGTGTGGTATCACAATTGAATAATAAATAAGTTATTTATTGACAATTTGTCTCATATTTTTCCGATATTCAGCCTGACTGAGTGGATGACCTCTCGATCTGCAAAAGATTATGAAATTTGTATATTGTCGTATTTCACAATAAGTATTATTTTTTATTTATTTTTTTATGATATCAAATGACGATACGAAAACGTCACGTCTGTGGTAAGCGACACGCCTACCCATATCAGTGCCGTTACCACGAGATTACTGTGACATGGTTGTCGCTAGCGACCGCGTAACAATTTTTAACCGACTTTAAAAAAGGAGATTCTCAATTCGACAGTTTTTTGTATGTATGTTACGCGATAACTCCGGAATTTGTGAACCGATTTTGATGATTATCTTTTTGTTGGTAAGAGGATACTTCAGTAGTGGTCCCATTTAAATTTGAAGAAAATATTCCACCTCTAAGGGTGCTAGGAGTTGAATCCGGTTTCGCGCACTTTCCGGTAACCGATTTCAATAAAACTAGACAAATAGATGTAATTCCACGAACTTTTGAGGTCGGTTTATTTAGTACTCTGTACTGAGATTACGTTTATCTATAACAAAGTATAGTATACTAGCAATAGAGCTCCTTGTGAAAGAGTTCGTCCTGGGAAGTACTACCTTACCTATTTCTGCCGCCAAGCAGTAATGTCAGCATTACTGTGTTCCGGTTTTGAAGGGTAAGGATGTTGGTGAAATTACAGGCTCATGGGACTTGTCCACTTACGTCTCAAGGTGACGAGTAATAATAATAATAACGCAAACCCTGCATCGCGGATGCCATGGATACACCATAGCCATCCACAGATTACACCCTAACTCACGAAAGAAATATATGTAGGCCACACAAGTATTTTTCCCGGCCCGGGAATCGAACTCGGGACGCGAACCCGGGACTTCCGCGTGGCAGTCCAGCACGGTAACAGTTCGACTAGGAGGCAGTAAGATTTTTTAATTTAAAAATTCATATTTCGAACATATTTTGCAAATCTTAATTGGAATAAAAAAATAGAATATATATATTTTTTTATTAACATGAGGTGGTTCAATTAACAATTTCAGATCAGACTAAATACTTACCTTTATTTCATAAGTAATCAAATTACACTTCAAAGCGTCATATTCGATTAAATCTAGTAAGCATTCATAGGTTTGTAGCCTAGCCTTTGCGAAATTAAATGAAGGCTTGGTCCACATAACCTTTATTGCAAGATTTTGTATTGCAGAGTTAGAAACAAAGAAAAGGTAAGGAAATTAGAAGGAAAGGCTGTAACAAAAGCAATGGTATAAAACATAGGTACAAAACTATAAAACACTCCCAAACTTAAATTACTTCCAGATATGGATGAATATAAAGTAGACACTTGCCCCAAAAGGGCCAGTATTCGTAAATATATTGCTGCTTTATAAGCAGTTAGATTTACGTGATTGAAGGACACGTCGTTTCCCTTAGAGAATTTTGATGGGAGTGACGACGGAACGAAGCAAAGTAAGAATGACGGAGAAAAAGAATTAGAGAACGATTCAAAATTTGAAAAGTAAGTGGCCAGAATCAGAGAAAAGGGTGATAATAGGTGGTATGTCGATGAAAGAGGTCGCATCGTCATAGGTTTTAGTATTTAGTAGCAGAAGAGCTCCTAATCAACGAGTTCGTCCAGGGAAGTCCTGCTACCGTACCTATTTTTGCCGCCACGCAGTAATGCTCACATTACTGCGTTCCGGTTTTGAAGGGACTTGTCAACTTTAAGCCTTAGGGTGACGGGCGCAGTGCTGCCGTCCGCTAAGTGATAAATATTTTTTTAGGATGTCATAAAAAACCATAACCCAGTTTTAGAAAATTGAAATTGTTTAATGATATTTTAGCTATACATCGTTATGGTAAGTTCCGATAAGTCGAACACATTAACTAATTTTAACTGCTTTTAAAAGATAATTTTGTGCTCTGTCTTTTGCTATTTAAAACGGATATTTGACCATTTATCACATAACCGCGTTTTAGTTAGTGGACGGCAGAGTGGCAGTGCCCTTAAGATCTTTGCGATTTAAAGTACTGAGTGACACTGCAACTCTTATGGACTAGCCTGTAGCTTACCATCAGGCGCACGACTTGTTCCTCCCGTCACTTGATATTATAAAAACAACCTAATTTTGCCGCCAATCAGTAATGCTCACATTATTGCGTTCCGGTTTTTTTTAATGAACTTGTCAACTTTATATCTCAGGGTGACGTGCGCAGAGGGAGTGCCCCTTAGATCTTTGCAATGTAAAACTCTGAGTGGCACTGCAATTGTTATGGACAGGGCCCTTACTGCCAGGCGCACGATTAGTTCGTCTCTTCACTTGACATCATAAATAAAAAGATCAAGAAGAATGTTTTTTTTTCATATCATGACAAACATTTAATAGCTCTGCTGCCCATTAACTAAAACGCGGCTATGTGACAAATGGTCAAATATCCGTTTTATAAACAATTTCATTATTCTAAAACTGGGTTATGGTTTTTTTATGACATCCTTAAAAAATATTTTGTCACTTAGCCTCTCTTTAGTTAGGTAGCGGACGGCAGAGCTGGAAGTGCAGCACTGAATTTATAATAAGCTTTTTTAATATAATCAAAATAAGGAGGTACACAGTAATATTGGACAATTATTGGGTCATGACTTACCAACTCAGTAAGTCGTAACCACAGGACCAGGGGGTCTATTCCGTTGTCTGTCCGACAGCTGTCCGAAACAATACAGTCAAAGTAATACTCGACCTAATCAAATAACAATGTCAAGTACGAAGCTTCATTCGCATCATGCCTCTTTTAATTTGTTCGTGTATTAATTATTTAACAGTAATTGTTTCTGACAGATATCGGACAAAAAACGGGTGTATGCTCCCTGGACAGAGCCAAAAGAAAGAAGCAACTTATACGCGATTTTCAATCCGCAAAATATGTTTTTATATTTCCATTGTGTGTGCAGTAAATCGATAAAAATTAATTTTTATTTTACTGATGAATCAGTACCATTTAACATAACTTGGGCGGTGTCACGTTTCACATCCAGTAAATCATTATCAACAATAAGCATTTAAGCGAGATAGACAAGGGTATAAACGTGACTTAACTGCGAAGGAGAAAATACCCATCACCATCCCTCTGTTTATCTTGTCTCCTTTAGCTTGGCAAAATATTGCGTGAATAGAGGGTTGGGTGTTAGCATAAAATATGTCTTTTTGTTAACGACTGAGCGTAATAGCATATCCATAGGAAATTATATTTGCGTATAATATTAATATTTGTTAATATTGCATTTTATAAGCCATAGTAGCCTAATGGTTTTACGGAACGTCTCTCGAGCAGGAGGCCATGGGTTCATATCCAGCCTCGCACGTCTGATGTTTTCGGAATTTATGTGCGAAATTTAATTTGACTTTTGGTGAAGGAAATCATCGTCGAAGAAGGTTTGTGAGGCTCGGCAAACGTGTGGAGTCCAGCATTAGGCAAGAGTGGCGGACTATGACGTAAAGCCTCGCCTGAGAGGAGACCCGTGCCCAGTAGTGGGTGTGGTGATGATGATAATAGGTTTATTCACGAACCCTGAAACTTGGTGCATTTGACAGCAATTTTCATATAGTCAGTATAAAAAATTATATAAAAAAAAATCACATGACACCAGTTTAGATTCTATTCAGCCGTTATGTTAATTACAAAACTATGAACTCACTTTTTACCAAACACTCTAAATTTAGATAAAAAAAAAGCAATTTTTATTTATATTTCGAACGAATGGCGCTAGTACAGATATAATCTTTTACTTGTTACTAAGAACTCGAAACTTTATTTTTATATTCTTGCACTTTTTATGTATTCTCTGATAATGACGGTGCAATTTTCATTATTTTTAAATTGTCAAACCGCATCGTTATTGCATCATGAAGCTTATTGTTGACACCGCGAGGGGTCGCGGGGGAGGGAACCGCCGGTTTATATTGTAAACACAGAGTCGACCGCGCCACTCGCACGCTACACTTTCAACGAAACCCTTTAATCGTATACTTTCTATAAATTTTTATTAAACAGCTTTGCTTAATCTGTGTTTAATTAAAATATTTTAAAAAATCGATTACAATCAATAATATTTTGACAATTTCTTTTCTGTTTATTATCTTAGAACGTAACTGTGTTGTGTTTTCTATTTTTTTTTTATCGGACAGTAATGATAGTTTACTTAGCAAGTGCAGTTTATTAGTGCAACATTCCGTTGTAAGCAGTTTCAATACAAACAGGAAGCCATGTCTCTGCTATGGATGACCGCTTTTAGCCTCGGTTTGACGGTTGGCGCGACTTATGCTGTCGTTAAAGGGTAAGTATTATTCTATGGAGATATGATATAGATGCTTCGACCCTTTTGTCGCGTAATTACTTCACTATAAATGTCTCACTGCACAAAAGAGAGTTACATTTAAATTTTCAGACGAAGAAAAGTGTATTCAATAGTAGATTGTTCTAAACTTCTATTCAATTCTTGATTTGTTATGAAATTTTAAACAGGTGTTACAAATTTACAAACTACTTACAAATCATTAAATTATTATCATGAAATTTTACAAATCTTAAATAAAAACGCGGATTTTGTAACATGTAGGTAGCAGAATATTTGAAGAAAACAGAATAGTTAGGGTAGGGTAGGCCACACAGGCTCAATTTGATTCTAAAATTGAACTTCGACACACGCTACTCCGACAATATGTTATAGCGACATGATTTTACTCAGACCTACGACTCAGACAGACGCTACTTCGGCAACACAGACATGTTTCTTAAAAAAATTTTGGTGCACAAATAAGAAAAATCATCATTACAAACCTACGTAGGAAATGATTTCTTAAATCGATCAATATAACAGAAAAAAGGACAATATTATATAACCGGAAATTTATTTTATTAAAATACTTAGTGTTTTTTAAAATGGGACAGTATACGTTACGCAATTGATAATATAGTTCATTAGGATATATTACAAAAATTCGTTCCCACTCCTCTCCGCCGCAATATAATTTGAGCTTTAGAGATATACAGTGTGTCAAAATTCTTTCTGGAAATTGAATTTTAGACTCACCACACTGATTAACGTAGAATCGACTGAAGTCGGTAAGAAAAGATTTTATGTCCCTGGCATAAGAGTGATAATGACGCGGCGCGTTTCGCTTCCGCTCGGACCACTAACGCACATTTTTCGCTCTCATTGTTACATGAATGTGAAGCTTTTTCTTCTGACTGGTTTAATACGATGTGTTCCGGTTTTGAAGGGTAAGGGTGCTGGTGAAATTACAGGCACATGACACATATTTGTCAACTTATGTCTCAGGGTGACGGGCGCAGTGGCAGTGCCCCTCAGATCTTTTCGATTTAAAGCTCTAAGTGACACTGCAACTGTTATGGACAGGCTTGTAGCTTACCATAAGGCGCATGATTTTTTTTATATAATATCAAGCGACAGGACGAAACCTGTCACTTGATATTATATTAACAAAAATACGTTCCCACGTCGAGAAGTGTGATGAGATCGGTGATGACTTCCCTATCTGATTCATTCAAACGAATCATTTATCGCATTTCACTTGTAGTTGTTTTATGCCCTTTAGCAAATTCATCTGTGGCTGTGACTGTATTTGTATGATTTAATTGAGTCGTTAAGAGTGTTGTTCTGCGTCGATAATTAGAAATAAAATTTGGATAAATATTTTTATTTATCCAAATTTTGATGCCATGTTTTTTCACTAAATGCTTATTTTTATACACTGAGCATCCCTAATTAATGTGCCTACATGTTTATTATAAGCTCATTTTATTTAGCCGTTACTCATTTGCCAATTAACACGCGATTGCCGTACCAAAATCTCCAAGGAATTTATTAATTAAAAATATTTTACGTATCTATGCCTATTTGTCGGAAAAATTTGTTCCAAATCAATAGATACATGTATAGATATAGCTACAAGGAGTGACATAAGAGTTGTTAAAACCACTAAATTTTAATTCGTTACTTTTTCGAATTCCGGATTTCCGGTAATGGTTTTACTGCATCGTAGGACAAAGCTACTTAAACGACGTTGGACGTCGATCAGTAGCATAAGCACTATCAGCATCATCGGCATTATCACCACCATCAACACCATTAGCATTATAAATAAGCATCATCAACTGCATCAGCATTATTAGCATCTACGTCATTACCATAATTTTAGTAGCAGCAGGCTTCTTGTGGAAAAGTTCGCCCATGGAAGTACTGCCACCATACTTGTTTCTTCCGCCAAGCATGTTTACTGTAATGAAAAATCAGTTATCTACTATATTTTTTTTTACATGACACCCCTAGAATTACTTTAAAATTCAAATTTGACTTTCTAGATGAATAATTTTGTCCTAAGACGAAAACTACTTCCGGAAATCCGGAATTCGAAAAAAGTAATGAATTAAAATTTGGTAGTTTTAACAACTCTATATCACTCTTTGTACATTTATACATGTATCTATGAATGTGGAACACCTTTTGCCGACTATTGTTAATTATATTATTAAACGGATATTTTATTTCCTTAAAAAACTGATATTGCTAACGTTGTCAGCTCGTTCAACCCATGAGGGTTTTGTGTATTAATGGAATTAAAAAACTCTCCATTTAAAAGTAAATGACCAAAACAAAACGGTTTTTTAAAATTAAGTTACATACAGCTTAATAATAGTATGTATTTTTTGTTTGGTAACAAAAAAGTGAACATGCGGTGTTACCTTCTCTGACTATTGATTCTATTTTCAAAATTAAAAATTAATCGTAAACATTGCTTTTTTAATTTTGAGAATAGAATGAGTGAACTTCAATCGACGTAATAGTGTGCAATATTTGTTCTTAACTAAGTTATTACAATAGTGTTGTAGTTGTTACCAGCAGAACAAATACCACATTGTTTGAAGCTAGAACGCCGAGCTCTTCCGTCCATAAACAGACGGTTCTAGTAACACTATAACGGTTTCAATTCTTGTCTGTGTGTCTATGTATCGAGCGAGATAATTGAGATTGAGATATAGATGGTTGTTGTATATGATACTAATAGCTTACAACTACAATTATTGTAAGGGACTATTTGTTTTTAATGTATGTCGGACTGATTTATTTTTTTGTGGTAATAAAAAAAATGTAATTAACGTGGATTAATTTAACGCCGATGTATATTTATTTTTTCTTAATTTGTATTCGGATAAGGGTAATTTTCGGGTTAGTTTCCTCTACCTAATTATGGAAGGAATTTTTATTATTTAAATATTTAAAGATATTATCGTGATACATTAAATAATATTTCAGGATAGTACATTCGAACATTAAATAATACTTCATGATAATATTTTAGAAAATTACCCACAAAGAACACAAACGAATTTAAGGTTATTTATTTATTCAGCAGTCATACTTAATGCATATTAAGTCTAGTTTTTATTGCCTTATTGTTAACAAAACTTACATGAATTTTGAGGCGATCCTTAAGACGACGAGATAAATATAGTAGTGGAGACAAAAGTATTCACACTTCCTAATATCTCCAACCATGTTATGCAATGAAGACACAAGTACTTCAAATCAAAATTGTTCTGGATCTACTTGTGGGAATAAGAGAGAAAACCTACAGTTCGAAAGAGCATTTAGTAATAAATAAAATAAATAAAAATAATAACGCACACACTCAACATAGCCCCGCACTAAGGAAACCCTGTGTCGCGGGTGTCATGGACACATATACACAACCACAAATTACACCCAAACTCACGAGATAAATAAATGTAGGCCATACAAATATTCCTCCCGGCCCGGGAATCGAACCCGGGGACCTCTGCGTTGCAGTCCGGTATAGTAACCGTTCGGTCACATAGGCAGTGATTTATCATGCAACACACCTTACTAAAAATTTCGTATGATTGTAGAGTTAATGCTGTCTTCACATTAAAAAAAAATAATAATTGTACATATAATGGTCATGTTATGATTACTATGTTATATAAAATTTATAAAATTTTCATCGGTCATTCTCAATCCCTCACCTTCACAATTTTTATGCTGATAACCTCAATTAGCCTATTGTGTCTATTGCTGGGTAATTTTCCGAAAAATTTCAAATAGTGTCCATTTTTCCGGAAAATATACCGAAAAATTAGTAATATTAGAAAAATTGGAAAAATTAATTTCGAAACCTCATATCATGTCTAGCTCATATTGTTACGTTTTGAAATATCTTTTAATGTTTTATTTAGCGTGAATTATAAAATAAACTTGTATAGCTAACGAAAAACGAGATTTAAAATGATTTCACAACAGTGAAAGCAAACCTTTTTAATGACTCCATCCATTTTTTTTCTGAAATGGCGGCTTTTAGTAGTTACATTTTTTACTTAATTTTTAGTTTATGTATATTACGTTATGCGTTTCTTGATTATTTGTTACCATTAAGCTGATGGCTCTGAAGCCAATGCTTTATAAATAATAATAATGACTTTATCATTTTCTTTCAGTAACTTCAACTTTTGACAGTCAAATTGGATAATTACAGAAAAAATTCCGTAAAATAATTATTTTTCTGAAAAATATTATTTTTTCAAAATGGAAATGTTTCCATGGCCCAACACTAATTGTGTCCCACTGCTGTGCTGGGCAAAGGCCTCTCCTCTCGACTTGCACAGCTCTGGGTTTGAAGCAATGTCAGGCTAGTCCAGTACACACGCGTCCGAGTCATCCCGCCATATCCTTGGTCTGCTTCGTCGTCGTTGGTATTAACTGTTTACCGATCCGTGTAAGGGAAAATGGTATCTACCACGTGCATCTTGACTTAAAAAGTAAAAACCACTTTAGCCCCTAGGGCTTAAAAGTACCCATGTAGTTTATTTACGCGAAACATAATATATCGCATTGTGAAATCAACATCGTGAATATACAAAAATCAAAACGGAATTTGATAAAGCAAGATTTTCGTTCAGTACTTCACGAGCATGAGAACCGAAATTGATATTTTGCCGCTGCAGTACACGCATAAAATTTTTTTAAATGTCAAAACCTGTTAAATCTATTTATGCCTCGTTCACTCGACACAATAAAAGCAACAAAAATCTTCTATTCGCGGATGTTGTTATGAGACAGTAATAATTTAACAACCGCCCGCCGCTCAAAGCGATATCCATTACTGTGCTTCGTTTTCACACATTAAATAACTTGACTAAACATGATGACTGTACAGTTATAGCTTCATTTTACGATTATTTTGCACTAAAAGCCTTCTTAAAATGTTATGTTTCCGACATAAGTTTGGTGTATTGAAAATGACGTTTTTTATTATCTTGTGAATTACGAAATGATTATCACTAGTAACAGGTTTCTTACCACGGTATAACTTCTTTTTATTTTCCCGATATTTCGATATTTGTGAATTACGCTTTGGTTTTTAGGCTTTTTTAGACCCTAAAATTGTCATGCCCTTACAGGGTTGTCATACTTGTATCATGTGTGATATGTGCAATAAATAAATAAATAAAAACTTTCGGAGTACGCATTGTATGAGTGTTTGATTTTAGTTGTGAAACTGACTGTGCATTTTAGGTTGGATAGTTCATTTCACAAGTGTTGCAATACATTACATGCACGTAGTTAGAATATGATAATAACCTTGAAGTACTATCCATTGATTCGTATAAGTGACCCGGTTCCCAAATAATTAGCCTCAATATGCAACCGGAAGATATTCATCTTTGCATACAACCGTTCATGGGAAAGGGCAGGCGTTTCCATAAAGGGACATGATTTACACGGTTGAGCTCCACGACGAGTATACTTGCGCAATACACGTGTACGGCTCGCACGTGGTAC
This sequence comes from Hyposmocoma kahamanoa, assembly GCF_003589595.1. Taxonomy (NCBI): domain Eukaryota; kingdom Metazoa; phylum Arthropoda; class Insecta; order Lepidoptera; family Cosmopterigidae; genus Hyposmocoma; species Hyposmocoma kahamanoa. The sequence continues at coordinate 586,206 of NW_020653711.1, forward strand.
CATTTTCCGATACACATAACAGTTCAGATATTAATCGTTCGTCGTAGTCTAAGATGATATATATTATATAGCATATTAAATAAAACTTCTATATAAAGTCAAAACGTCGTAACTTGCAATAAAGGTATTGAACTTTCAACGATATAACTGGGTAAAGTTTAAATTATATTAACAGTCTTGTTACGTGTTTTTAGATTAGAAACTATGACCAATCGTTATCATGATTTCATAGTGTTTATAATTTTGTTTGTGTGCGTTTTGGCGACATCGTTTCGATAGTAATCGAGGCTTATGGCACTTCCATTGGTTTTTTTCACCCGTGCTCTCTACATATCTTCATCATTTAAGCCATTTTAAGCGTACATTTCACATTAAATTTGTCAACTTATGTCTCAAGGTGACGGGCGCAGTAGCAGTGTTCATCAGATCTTTGCGATTTAAAACTCCTGAGTGGCATTGCAAATGTTATGGATTGGCGCGTCGCTTACCACCAGGCGCATGACTTGTTCGTCCCGTCACCAGTAGGACTAACACGACAGGGCGCGATTTGCACGAGAGCGACAAAAAGCGCATAGGGATCTCTGCGAGAATAGCAGTATCTCGCGTTTTATGTCGTTCTCGCGCAAATCGTGCCGTATTAGCCTTACTGGTATCATAGAATGTGCATTTTTTGTTCATGTGCACAGTTTGATTATCCTATATTTGGCCGGGCATAGTGAAACTAAACTAATTTTATTACTGTTCATTTCTATACAACCTGTGTTCTATGCTGTTAACTAAAAAGTGACAAAATAAAGTTCTAATTTTTTCATTTACATCTTGATTATAATCTGCAAGCTTACTAACACTTTCTAAACGAGTCTAGACCGTGAACTTGCTCCTCGTGTATGACCTTCGTATAAATTGATTGACTGCTTTATGGCAACTCGCTAATAGGCAATGAAATTACGACTGGAAACTTTGCGATTACAGCTGCTGATAGGCAAACAACTGTCGATAGTGGACTTGAAAAAATGTTTTTACTAATTAAGTTCAACTAACAAATTAGATTTATAAACATGTGAGTGAATAAGATTTATACAACACATTTCATTATGTAACGAGTCGGCATTCTCGAAGATACAAAGGAATTTTACAGTAACTTATAAAAACACGTAAAGGAAGCCGTGAACTTGGCCGTGCGACCTTAATGGGTGTGAGTGTCAACGCATTACTTAGTCATAAAACAAGCAACGCCATGGGCGAAAATATCAAAGATCGATGGAAAGACTTTTGTATTTTTTATAAATTACCTTATTAAGTAATTACCTCTTAGGTTCAAGTTACAGTGCCGCGGAACTGAACGGAAGTGTATTTTTGTAACAACAGACGACCTCCACAAACTTGGGATGATAAAATTGGGATGATGAGGATGATAAAAATTTGGGATTTGCAAACGGGGTGCAACCAAAGAATATCTGCCAAAATACATTACATAATATATGTATTAATAAATCGTAGTTAGAATACACTTGTCCGTTTTACAACGTTGTTCTACGAACACAACAATTGAAATATATTTCGATTTTCTACACAATTCACTGTTCCATCGATTTTAATAATATTTTTTACATTACTCTGAGAAAAGAAATACAGAGAACCTCGGTGGAGGCTTAAAGTTGCCTGATCTAGTCATTCATAACAAGTAACAATCAGCTAAACAAAAGAAGGCGAACCCTCTGTCGGAACCCTTTTACAGGCCGGGCCTGTAAAAGGCCAACAATGCATAGCAAGCGCCACAAAAGGTCAGATCCTTATTCAACTTCTTTGCAATGTTTATACAATAAATTTCTTTGACCCATCTGGTGCCCTGGTACTCGGTGGAGTGAAGCTGCACATAAAAACCCTGAAGCTTGTTAGAACGAGATAATCTAGGGGGTGTAACAATGTGTTCTACTTCGTACATGCATGCGTAGATTATACGGGTGTGTAATGGAAGATATAACAACAAATAATCGATTTTCACTTGGTATAACAACATTTGATATATTTTCTAAGGATATAATCACTCACTGTATACAACAAAAGGTATAACAACAAAATGCATAATTTCAATGTGTATAATGAACCTTTAGTATAACAAACATTAGATATAATGATTAAGTGACATAATGAACAAATGGTATAAGTACTACCAGTATCATGTATTAAAGAATATAATACAATATTTCGTTTTACGAATAGTTAAAGTGCCCTATATTATGTTTATAAGATTTTTTTTATTTCATTAAATGTACAATCGCAAAATATTATTGTTTTTGTATAGCTTTAAGTGCTTTTTGTGTTATAAAATATATTTATTAGAACTTTAAGAAGAATATTTCATTGCCTATACTAACCTAACCTAAACTCACAGGAGGAGGTCGAATCAACTAGGAAATGCAAACAAATTCGGTTCATCCCCGTTGCACCAACACATCACTGGAATTATATAATTTTCTTTTTACACATACACATTCAACATTATACTCAGTGAATGTTATATCTGAAGTGTTTATATAAAATGAACATTATGCCATCGGTATATTGGATTGAAAGTTGTTATATCAATCGTCAATTATACCCAGTGACCTTTATATCATGCAAGAATATGTCAAATGTCTGTATACCACAAATTAATTATATCTGTTGAGCGTTATATCGATTAAAAATATGTCATTTGTTATATATTACGAATCGCACCCAGATTGTACTTACAGGGTGTTCAACGATAACAAACTGCCCTTATAATTTTTTTGTGTTTTTGATTTATTTGCAAGTTTTTTGCGAATTTCACATGTCGTGTCTTCTAGTGAAGATATCTACTTTTTAATTAAATGAAGTGTTGCTAGATGGTTACATTTTTTACATTTTTAGTAAGTTTTGATTTTCTCGTGTAATACGCAAATAATTTTTGTTTTTAATAATAACACACACACTCAACATTGACCCGCACTAGGGAAACCCTGTGTCGCGGGTGCCTTCGACACACACTGTTGTTGTGGTTGTCTACCACAAATTACACACAAGCTCACGAGAGAAATAAATGTAAACCATATCATTTTTCTCCCGGCCCGGGAATCGAACTTGGGACCTCTGCGTGGCAGTCCGGCATGGTAACCGTTCGGCAACGGAGGCAGTTTACCAGCAATATCTTTGAATGGCGGTGTGCTTTCACGAGTCACTAAGTTCAAGGATTTGGGACACTGGGTCGTCAAGACGCTCGATGATGGCTTGGACAAGGAGAGCGCAAGGCGCTGTCCGTTTGGGCGAATATGCTGGTTCGTAGGTTTGCACGGTGTACTAAACATGTTATGGCTTACATTATTCAGAGCGTATTGTCCGTCATTTTACACGTGCAGTCTGTGGGCCAAGTACCCGAAGAAGTCCCAAAACTGGCCGGCGCACACAATACATTCAGGGCTTTGGTGGGGCTGCCACCGTATTGCAGCGCTTCAGAAATGTTACCTGTACCTATAATAAAAATATTTGCTACCTTTGCACTAATGAATACGTAATTAAAGGAATAAAGTTGCCAGCAGTTTTGACGTTATATTAGCTCACCACTTTCTCATAATTTTAGCAACATATTATTAACGTCTATTTGCTACCCAAATATATTTTTTCATTATTGTAGGAAGCTACATTAGAAAGTTATTAAAATAATACCTAAGTTGGCAGTTTTTCCTGTGCAATTGCTGGAGTCGTATCATCGGACACGACCACTTACAGCGGAGTTTGCTATACTTGAAAAAAATAGTAGCTTTTAAAGTTAAAGAGTGTACTCTGAATGACCAGACTCGCAATATGCCTTCACTGTTAGCGAGGAGTATTGCAACTTTCACAAATGTACGTAACTTCAAATTGAAGTCATGTACATGTTGCCATTGGGTTTCGAACCGTCGACCTCGCAATTAAGAAGCAGTCGTTCGCCCATTAGTCTACGACCACCGCTTTCACTTTTAACACGATAGTATTTTTTACCCACTTTAAAAAAGGAGGGTGTTATCAATTCGTGTGTATTTTATGTATGTTACGCTATAACTCCATTTGTGAACCGATTTTGAGGATTCATTTTTGTTGGAAAGAGGGTACCTCAGTATTGGTCCCATTTAAATTTGAAGAAAATTTCCCACCTCTAAGGGTGGCAAGGGGACGACTCCCGTTTCGCCCACTTTCCTGTAACTGATTCCTACAAAACTTGGCAAATAGAAGTAATACCACGAACTTTTGAGGTCGTTTTTTTAATACTCTGCACGGTTACAAATAATCTGAACGATCACAAACTCATAAAATAGTTATCGATTTGTCGTGAGAATCGGGTGATTTGGTTACGATTTGTTTGGTTCACATAGTTACGTTGCGATGACAAGTGTCAAAACGGGCCTATTAGATTGTGACAACTATTGTCACAATCTAATAGTATATTACCTAGGTAGTTTATACAGACTAACTATTTTTAGTTTTTTTAAAACTACTACGAGTGAAGTTATATAATAAAGTAAGTGCAACAAATACATAATAAACATAGTGTATTTGTTTCTTATTACACTAAGTAATAAGTTGTTATTACGGAGACTAGGTGTCATTAGCACAAATCGCAATATACATAGGGCGCACTATAATTTCCGGAACTGGCCACTCACATAAACAATACTTAAAAAGTAATTACTACATTGAAAATGGAACTCTTTGGCTGTAGAATACGGTTTGTTTCATCTGACAGTCACTTGTTTTTACATTGTTGCGTCATTTTAGACATTGGTTGTCTACATCACCATGGATTTAACTAATTTTAAATTTTCGCAATATGATTTTCTACGACCTTAAGTGTAATTTAACAGCTCAGCGGAGCTTCGCTCGGCTTCAAACTGCTTTTGGCGATGAAGCACCATGCAAGACGACTATTTATAGCTAGTTTGCCGGAATTCAAACGCGGTCGTGTGAATCTCAGTGACGAATGTCGTGATAGTCGCCCGTCCACTGCTGTGAACAACAAAAACATCGATGCTGTGCGCCTGCCGTGTGATCAAACAGACAGGCATATGACATACCATATACCATGAAATTCGGACATCTTTAGGCAAAGGCGTGAGTCAAATACAACCAATACTACTCAAACATTTGGGTGTGAGAAAGCTATGCTCTCGGTGGATCCCACACAATTTGACTGAGGCTCAAAAAACGGATCGCGTCTCTTGGTGCAATGCCATGCTTACCAGATTCAACGAAGGGGCGTCAAATTTGATGTGGGACATAGTAACAGGTGACGAAACATGGATTTATAGTTACAATCTCAAAACAAAGCAGTAATCGGGCGTACGGGTCTTTCGAGATGAGCCGAAACCAACCAAGGTGGCGCGCGTGCAAAGTGCCTCTGAGCGGATGATTGCTTCTTTTTTTTCAATAAAACTGGACACGTGGCTACTGTTGCTTTGGAGAATCGTTGTACGGTGAATAGTGATTGGTACACGACCATTTGTTTGCCGAGAGTTATTGACAAACTCCGTAAAAACCATCATAATGCCAATTCTCACACGACTAGACAGACAAATGAATGTGAATTACGTTGACCTCATGAGCCATCCCGCGTACAGTCCCGATCTGCCACCTTGTGACTTTTATTTATTTCCAAAAATTAAGAACCAGTTACGCGGTCAACGATTTTCATCACCTGAAGAGGCTGTCGAAGAGTATGAATAATATGTTTCAGAGATTGTCACGGAGGAGTGGCATAAATGTTTACAAAATTGTTTCATTCATATGAAAAAGTGCATTAACGCTAACGGAGAATATTTTGAGAAAGAATAAATTCATTTCTGACCATTTATAGTATTTTTTCTTATTCATTCACGTAAATATAGTATAATTATCTAAACTTCAAGGAAATAATATCGTCGATACAAACGTTGAGCAAACACCAAGAAAAATTCCTTCGATCCGCTGCACTCGAACCAGTGACTTGTATAATGTTCAAAATGTGCTGAATTTTATTGCAAACAAGAGACCGGGCTTTCCATTGGTTAAAATAATCTAGTAACAGCACTACTCGTTGACTTTGCGTGCTATAGACGCATCGAGTATATACTCGTACCATGAGAAATAGACACGAAATTTCCATTTAATTTGTTTGAACTCTATTCTGCCAAATCATTACTGTGACAACTGCGCTCCGTTTGGCCAACCTGAATTCGAAACAATTGGCGGGTGTCGTCAATTGTTTCACTTCAAATTGACCAGATTAACTTCAGCTTTGCTATAATGGACGAAAATTGCAAAATTACATATTTAATTACCGATTGGCTAGCCTGAATTCGAAACAATTGGCGGGTGTCATCAATTGTTTCACTTCAAATCGACCAGTTTATCTTCAGCTTTGCTATAATGGATGAAAATTGCAAAATTCCATATTTAATTACCGATGAAATGTGATTCCGTTTGTTTTGTAATTAGATGTTTTACTGTTTTTCCCACACCACCGAATGGAACAGCCCCCATTGTTAGAGATATTATCTTTATTACAATAAATACAGAATATTTTTGGAATATACGGAGACGAATACACAGGTCAGTTGTTGGCACTGTACTATTTCAGTTTTCTAATTTATGATTTCAGCGCAAACTAGAGTTGATTTAAAAATGATATAAGGCCCGTTTACCCGATGAGTTGCGAGGGATGGATGGCCCTTATTTCGTCTCTATTTCTGGTTATATATACTCGATGCATAGACGCCTCAGTTTCCCTAGTGCCGGGCTATGTTGAGTGTGTTCGTTATTATTATTATTATTTTAAACAATCTGTCCAATGTATTTGGGTGGTTGCGATAGCTTTCTATTCTAGAAAGCCATATTATGTATATAATTCCAAAAAATCATTTGCAGAACAGAAGATAATAAATTTATTTATTTATTTATTTAGATACACCATCAGCATATACATAGAAAAACTTACACTGTTTTAACATATACATTTTTATACAGTATGTTGTATCATTACAGGTGTATACGAAGAAAAAACTTAATTTAAAACGAAAATAGAAACAAAAATACTGTATCGAAAAAAAAGAGAACAAAAACTACTATCGAAGACATTATTAAATAAAACAAAACAAAACCCCGCAGACTTCACTTTAAAGCAGTTGTGACATTCCGTTTGAACTTAATAATGAGTCATGGTAGATGTTAACCTCGTCTGTGTTAACGTGATCGAAAGTTCTTGTGCTACGGTAAAGTGGAGGATATGGAAAGGAAATTCAATTCCTGTATCTCGTACTAATGTAATATTAGTGTACGAGATACAGGAATTGAAAATATTTTTTGCGCTGGGTAACGTGGAAGCCTTCTGGGTATCGCCGAATCAATTTGAGACATTATTCCGGGCGTGTCGAGCTGGGCTATGTAAAACCTAATATATGGCTATGTCAGGGGAAACAAAGACGTTATAATATATTGCGTCACAAGGGTGGTAAGTAGGCAAATGCGAACAGAAGGATAGAATCAAATCCCGAACCGAAGTCGAGGGCTTTTATGGCTCGAACATTTGTAACTGCTGTTCCATCCGTGTGTCATACAATGTGTCATCTATCACACTTGCGATGAAGTTAAAAAATCTTTTTAATTTGTGTAGGTATGCCATAGTGTCTGAATACATAAATATCGCATTAAAGTAATAAATGCAATAAAGCCTCCTGTTTGTGCGTGCTTCTAAAGTGGCAGCGACAATGTAGAAATTAAAAAAAAACTCGACGTTACCAATTTCTGCCCGTACATTTACATTTACTACTACTTACGAAGTTAAGCACGGCACACTGACTGGACAGCTCGGCAGAGAATTTTCAGTTAGTTAAGATACCTTAATTTTATGACATTATAGTTGAAATTTCAATTACAGTAGTCATAGCTACAAAAACAAAGTTGCGGTAAGCTTGGGTAAACCGCCTCGGCAGCCTCTGGAGTGCCTCAGCAGACTTCGGGATATTTCGGCTGGCTTTCGATGGTTATTCACCCAAAATCTACTTCTTGACATATAGTTCTCTTCTAATCATCAGAACTACCATTTTTATATATACAACTGGTAATAAAACAGCTTGCAACGTTACAACTTATCTGAAGAGAGGCTAGGTGACAGCACGATGTCGCGCGCGACGGTTTGCTTCGGCATGCTTGGGATGCCGCGGCATAATTGCTGTCAGTGTGCTTTGGCATGTATAAATGACATAGCATCCCTTGCTACGTCGTCTTGCCAACGAGCACCGAGCAATTAGTGTGACGAGAGTCGTAGGGTTCGAAAAAACATTGCAATGGAAAAGTTACTTTCTCGTTAGACATCTGTACTGGAAAATTAGTAATACTTCCAATTGAGCTTTTGGTGCACCGAGTGAGGTATATCTATGTGCTTTATGTGGTAGTAATAAGTAATCAAAAAGCTTATTAAAGGGGAAGGGAAACATCTTAAAACTCGCACGTTTGAAGCTCATAAATAAAACAAAATGTGAAATGGCCTACCCGCATTGTTCTCTAATTGCTCGTATGTAAACGCTTTATTGTGACGTCGGCATAATATTAACGTTAGGTCGTGGGTATATCACGTAAGCACCGAATAAGAGGGTCCATTTTTAAGTTCAAGGTGAGAAAAAAGGGTGAAATGACCGTAAACCACTATAATAAGAGATGTCAAAATTTGTATCAACAACATCAATTCATTTATACGTGTCACTGCTGCGCACGGGTCTCCTCTCAAGTGAGGGTTTAGGCCATAGTCCGCCACGCTGGCTCAATGCGGGTTGGGGACCTTTTTCAACGTGCTGGTTTCGTCACCGAAAAGCTATTAAATTTCCCACAGAAATTCCGATAACCTCAGAGGTGCTAGCCCGGATTGGAACCCACCACGACCTCTGCTTGAGAGGCGGTAGGTCAACCATTAGGCTACATTATTTATATATACATATATACAAAATTTGTATACAATTAAGGAATTAAAAACAGTGTGCAAAAGCGAGCTTACACTATGAAAAAATCTTCTAGCTTTTGCCTTTAACTGACTAACTAAAGAGTGCGTTTTCTTAATATTAATAACATTTGTACTTATTTCAAACCAAATAAAGTAGAGAGATTACATTATTAACAGAGAACAATCCTTTATTGTCGCAAGGAATCAAAATCTTATGTCGTCTAGAGTGCTTATAGTATTTCTAAGAGTGTTTACAAACGCGCGCGACTTTAAGCAGCGATGCATCGATGCAATCGCGTGTTTGTATCGATGCAGTCGCGCGATTGTATCGATGCAATCGCCTCTATAAATAGCAAGTGTTGCGAGGCAATCGCGCGTTTGCATCGCGCATAAAAAGTAAAAAGCGCCGCGTGTAGCCTTTCTTACTGTCTTGAGAGCCGTGGAAATGACAGGCAATCAGTCCGATACACGACGACATAGTTCCCGATCTCAACGACCATCAGGATGTTGAGCTTTTGTTTTGCAATATACAAATAATATACAAGTTAAGTCAAAAATGCTATCGGTCATGCTCCAACTAAAGTTTAATAATCTTTATTTCGTAGGTAAGCAAATTAAACTTGAAATCGCCTGAATGATTAAACTCTACTACTCATTCTCATAAGTCAGATTCCAGTCAGAAAAATGAATAATAAACTTTAGGGTGTGTAAGTAAACATTTGTATACATTCATCATTTATAATAATTGTTTCGAATATAAGTGTGTAGTTTTTGTTTCACTGCAGTCTAAACCTCGTAAATGGCTAATTTTGTATATCAACCGAAATCTTATTATTAGAAGCGTATACATTACGAATTTCTTAAGACGATTATCAAAAACAGCGAGTTTAATTTTTATTCCTAGTATTAATGTTATGTTGATCACTATTATTTATAAAAAAAAGCCTTTGAAATGTTTTAAAAATGTAATTCCAAATCCAGGCGCTTTAATTTCCTCAGGAAATTGAAATAACTAAGACGGCTATAGATTGTCACCCGCTTATACTTGTCCTCGCCGTATATATTTTACAAACTTTTATTTCTTTCTAACTACAACTTCTATTGAAGGTAATGAAGACGTTGTCGATTGACGTGTAATACGACAAAATTGTAAAACAATCACATTTATTGAATGAGAATGAAGAATCTTATAGCAGTAGAGCTCCTTGTGAAAGAGTTTATCCGGGGAAGTGTTGCTATTCCATACCTATTTCTGCCGCCAATCAGTAATGCTCACATTACTACGTTCCAGTTTTGAAGGTTAATGCTAGTGAAATTACAGGCACATGAAATGAAACTAATTCAATTATTTGCACACAGCTTGTGTACTTTTATGAACTGAATTGCCTTAATAACTATCACGTAATATCTGATTTTAAGAAGGAACTTTATAAAGTACATTATTTTCCTGAACAACTTCAATTTTTAATTTACAACAGCTACAGTCTGTTTTATACACCTAGGTGGTATATGTCTTGTAGTGCTAGGCCAATCGCCCCTATTCTTACTAACGACCGTATCCTGACATTTTTATCGTAATGGAGTAAGACGTATGATCGTATTCAGCTTTAGAAGCGAACTAATCTAATACGTATACCTTGTGGTATATATGAATATAGGTCATGCGAGACATGACCAATCACAAAGAAAGGCCGGGAGAGATTGGAGTCAATTGAAATGTGGTGGTTGAGGCAAATGGAGAAAATAAAATGGATTGAGCAAATACCAAACGACGAAGTTTTAAAAAGGAATAGAGAAGAAAGAAATCTTTTAAAGGCAATAAAAAACAGAATATGTAATATAATTTTTGATCAGTTACGTAGTGACGAATTCTCATTGCTAGAACGACATTGGCTTACAATTTACCCTTTGTTCCTTACGTTAGTTAGTCAGCAGAGGGTCGCTATTTGACATAAGGTTGAACATCTGCAAGACATCTTAACGTCTCGGCAAATAGGAGAAAATGAAGTCGATCGAAATTTTTCATGTGTTATGGAAACACGACTTTATCATAAAGATATTTTAAGGTTCATAGTTTACACCCTTAACTGTTTCTTTCGTATGTTCTTGAAGAGACAACATTTAAACAAGCATTTGAACTAGAAAAATGTGAGTTAATTATTATTTTGTTCGTCTTTGTAAATATTATTCATGAATTTGTACCAATTTCTGTTTCAATAGCTTTCAAACTCACTCCCAAGCGAGACATTTGTTTATTTGTATAGTTAATTTGCATTTGTCCTGTATAATCCCACCTACAACAAAATGATTTTTTTAGTAGCAGTACAGTGGAAATACGCATCCCCGGAAGCACTCCCATGATATCTATTTCTGCCGCCAAGCAGTGTGCATTATTTTGTTCCGGGTTTGAAGGGTAAAGGTGGTGGTGAAATTACAGGCATTCTTTACGACATATAGTTTTTAGAGGCACTGCAACTGATATGGGTAGGCCTGTCGCTTACCACCAGGCACACAACTTACTCATCATGCTTTTAAAAAAATATGTCCATTTTGATACTGAGTGAAGGGTTTTTTCAAGTACTTTCTTCTGAAACGCGCCATTCAGCTTCCTCTTTCTCTAAGAATAATGAACACGATTAAGTGCAGACATTTTGACAAAATACCTACCATAAAAAATAAGAATAATCTCTCAAAACGAAGCATATTTTATGCGAGTTCTAACAGCCCCACAAAATGTTAGTCATTTAAAACATTCAACTGTAATACGCTACAATGTATTAAAAATTTTGCTACGAAACAAAATATAAATGTTTGTAATATTATTTAACTCCTTGTTATGGGTGACATGAAATATTTTATTGTCGCTTTAATACTGATGCGAGTAACATTGTGTTTAATATTATTTTTTTGTGTGTTCTTTAACATTAAGGGCTACAGCAGAATATAAACGAGACCAATGTGCTTCATATTTTTCTGTATCCGCTTCATATGTCCTGAATCGTAAAACCTTTTAACACGTACACCTTTTTTATGATATCAAGTTACGGGATGAATAAGTCGTGCACCTGGTGACACGCCTATCTATAACAGATGCAATGCCACTCAGAAATGCCACTGCACCCGTCATAGCCATAACTTGACAAGTCTCATGTGCCTGTATTTTCGCTAACACCCTTCCGATCTGGAATACAGTAATGCTTACAACATTGCTTCGCGGCAAGACTAGGTATCCTTAGATACTCCTTAGATAAACTCTTTCACAAGCAACTCTATTGCTACTATTTTTTCCGTATTTCGTGTCAATTTTTAAATATATGTAATTAGATATAGGCGAGACTATGGTTCAATTCACATTGCCACGGAACGGAAAGGAAGCGAATTTTTGTCGGCATTGCATAATGAACATTGTGTAACATACATATAATACCTATATATATGTGTATTCTCCCGCAACCTCGGAAATTCCCGTAGCTACCGTATCGTATTTAGTTTGTATGTTATGCAATTGACATAAAGTTTATTGTGCTATGCACAATTGTACAACATTACAAAACTTCGCTTCCATTTCGTTCCGTCAGTCGCTGATTTAGAGTTTCATTGAATCGGATTGATGATCACAACGTAATGCTTTTGCTAATTTTGTACATTTATTTCTGTTTCTGGCTGACTTGTGAAATGAATGAAAGTACAAATACAATAGTTTTAATATTAAGTATTTTCATTACACGCAACTGAAATGAAACTGTAACGATTTGCATTTTGCGAAAGCTGCTGGAATGCAGGTGTAACAAATGTTGTGGTTGGAACAAATGTTTTTGAACAAACATTACTTTGTTATGTCAGTTAAAAAATACTGGAGATATATTTTGAGCTCTATTAGTTTGGTTTCTTATTGTTTAGACAGCACAAAGTCTAGAAATATTTACAAAAGCTTTTCTTATTCTTAAACTTAGTCTAAACGCAGTTTTATTATTTCCATTACATAATAAATTCCATTCCATTACAAAATAATAAACTCCATTGCAAAATAAATTTCCAATACATAATTTCATTAAGAAAGAAGATATCCATAATATTAACCTTAGAACTAAGTCCAAACTCATGGCACCACGATAACGATGCTTTTATGGGGAACTGTATACCATTTTACAATAAGATTCCGGAGAATATATATATATATATATATATATACGACGAACGAACTCATTTAATATATATATATATATATATATAATATATATATATATATATATATATATTAATTTATTTATTTTTTTTCACTTCATTTTTCACCTAGGCTAGGGTTGGCTGGAAGAGATCTCTTCTAGAGATAAGCTCACCTTTGTATATGTCCTTTATAACTTGTGCTTCATGTATCTTTTCTTTGTGCAATAAAGAGTTATTATTATTATATATATATATATATATATATTAAATGAGTTCGTCCAGGGAAGTACTGCCACTTTACGCCAAGCAGTAATGTGAGCATGTTTGCATGTGAGCTATGTTTCGATTTGAAGGGTAAGGGTGCTGGTGAAATTACAGGCACATGGGACTTGGAACTAAACAAATGTCTCAAGGTGACAGGCGCAGTGACAGTGTCACTCATATCTTTGCAATTTGAAGCTCTGAGTGGCATTGTTACTGCTATGGACAGGCGTGTCGCTTAACACCAGGCGCACGACTTGTCCGTCCTGTTACCTGGTATCGTAAATAAAAGCATAACAAATAAGAAAACGACGACTAAACCCTGTAAATTTTTTGTTCTTGTTGACTTGTATTATATATTCTGTCTAAAGTCAATCCATCACTGTCTGTTGTTGTTTGCCAACTACACTGAAAAAAACAATGTGTTTGGAATACTGAAACAAGATGTTCATATAACTTGTTTTCTTGTAACTCTTCTAAGCCTATGAAACAAATTGATTGTCGCAACTATTTTAATAATCATATATAATCATGTTGTGATTATTTCTATCAAGATTGATCAGATAACCTGATTAAAGTAAGTCTTTTTAGTGTAGCGCTACCAATTTTAAGAGTATCAAAAAAACTTGTGCTTTCGCAAGGTTGTTTCACGTTTCTTACAAAATAGAAAACGACCTTCTTACAACGTCCTAATCTATGAAACACAACACAATTCAATTTGGCGACGCCGCGAAGTGATGACAGTGTTTGTTAAGCATTTCCCTACGAGTGACGTGAAATAATATTGGTGTTAGTACTACTACTTACCTTACCTTTGCAGAAAGAGAGAAAAAAAACTATGTAGGATATTATTATTTTACCTTGCCCCAAAAGATACGCTGCAAAAATATAAAATTACCAACGAGATTGTACTTCACTTTTTAAATTAAAAATTGACAAATCTAAATATAATTTTTTTAAACACTTTCCAAAACGTTGTGGTCAGCTATTTTATATACAAACTCTATGATTTGAAACTTTTTAAATGCTAATAATTATGAATAAATTTAAATTCAGTTCAAAATATATTATGTGTCAGCAAACGAACTATACTTTAAATCGTCAAAGAGATTAAGGGAAGGAAATTTTAATAGCATTTAGTCCTGTACGTAAGGACGTCTAAAATATGACATTTTTCATTTAACAACAAGTTTTTTCTTTAAAACTTAAAGCTTTTACTGCATTTCTAATTTAAACGTCGTAATGTATATAACTGAAGAAGTCTTAGTTAGTTTCGAGTGACATAAAACCGTAGAAAGTAGAACAGCGGTTAAGTGCCTCTTCAGCTGGCGTAGTGTAGCGCTTTTCTTATCTTAAAAGACTCTACTAGAATAATCTAGAATGGTCAACTGTAGCTGGAAATTAACGTAATTAGGTTCTCACAATGACAAACCGTGAAATAGTTACTGCACTGTATTATTAACCTAATGCTGTATCTGGTGGAATGTGGTAACCGCCGTCCACAAATGTTCACGATACTACGGAAGCAATCTTTTATATCCCAAATGAATTCCAGACCGTGTGTCATAATCATAAAATAAGACATTACGTAGCAGTAGAACTCCCTATGAAAGAGTTCGTCCAGGGAAGTACTGCCTTTTTACCTATTTCTGCCGCAAAGGAGTGATCTGAGCATTACTGCGTTCCGGTTTTGAAGGGTAAGGGTGCTGGTGAAATTACTAGCCCATGGGATTTGGCAATGTTTCAGGGTGACGGCAATAGAGGTAATGTCCCTCAGATCTTTGCTATTTAAAGCTCTGAGCGACACTGCAACTTCTATGGACAGGCGTGTCGCTTACCAACAGGCGCGCGATTTGTTTGTCACTTGGTATTATAAAAAAAGAGTATTGTATTGTTGCCGGCCGTGGACCGTAATAATAATAATAATGCTCACACACTCATCATAGCCCCGCACTAGGGAAACCCTGTGTCGCGGGTACCATGGACACACAGGTAGACAACCACAAATTACATTCAAACACACGAAAGAGATAAATGTAAACAAATATTTCTCCCGGCCCGGAATCAAACCTGGGACCTCTGCGTGGCAGTCCAGAATGGTAATCGTTCGGCCAAGGAGGCAGTTATAAGATCCTAAGTATCCTGTGTTTGTGACTGCGCTGACTCTTCTTGTGTTGCATCAATAAGTAATTCCTGCCCTATTTAGCTTAGCATCTTGCACAGTCAGTGGCGTCAAAAAAAGTCACGTAGTATCATAAAAAAATCGTCTTACATGCCTGTGATTTTGCTGACTCTTCGTGCCTTACAATTCGTAACTGCGGTGCTTTCCGAGTGTGGAAATAGATAGACCGGTGGTACTTAAGAAGGGATAGTGTGTGTAATTGACCCTGTCACGAAAACAGTTGAACAACGAATACAATAATACAATAATATTTTAGAAGTAGATACTTGTGCGTTTCATATAAGTGGGTAATTTTCAAGTTAGTTTTGTCTACCTTTTTTTATATATATAATACCAAGTGACGGGGCGAACAAGTCGTGCATTTGGTGGTAAGCGACACGTCTATCCACAACAGTTGCAGTGCCACTCAGACCTTTAAATCGCAAAGACCTTCGGGTCACTGCTATTGCGCCCGTAAGTTGATAGGTCCCATGTGCCCGTAATTTCACCAGCACTCTTACCCTGCCAAACCAGAACGCAGTAATGCCTCACATTACTGCTTGGCGGCAGAAATAGGTAAGGTGGCAGTACTTCCCTGGACGAACTCTTTCACAAGGAGCTCTGCTGCTACTATATCTCTATCTAGTATATTCTGGTCATTACCAAATATTAAACTCATTTATCAATCGCGGTGATAGGAAGGAAGATTGTGGAAACTTGACATTCCACCCCATTTCACAAGACACGTTCCTCAATTTCGCCCTCGCGCGTTCGGCTTCAGTCCCGCCGCGGACGTCGCGGGCGGCGGCGGCGGGTCCGCTACGCGTGCGTGTGTGTTTATTTAATTTATCTAAGTATCTCAACCTCCTCAAACCTTATGAGGAGCAAATGTACAAATGTGTTCGACGAAACGTAATTCTACAAAACGAATTTCTTTAATTCGTCATATTAAGCCAAGCGTAAATAAATTGAATGAGAGACCAGGACCAAAGTTCTCTGTGGTAAAAAAAGCCGTTTGCCCTCGTATTTATGAAACAAAATTTGATATACGTAGAGTATTATTATAAATAATATTTATTATTGTAAAATAAGCCTACGTTTGTTCGCAATCTACTTCCTGGAGTTAGGAAAGATTTACAAAAGAATTCGAATTAAACCGATGTAGGGAATTTAAATCAGGTTACTCTTTGTAATTTATCAGGTGTTGTAACTTTACTAAGTACTTATTCAAATCACCGAGTCTGCGGACAAAATTCCCTATAATAAACTTCTAGCATTTATTTACACTTTCTGTGAAAATTGTCCCGTATCACGCTATATCAGCGTAAGTAAGCCATTCGAAATCCCGGTAATGCCTCGTGAGAATTCGACGAAACTAATTTCTACTGACAACACAATATACATATAGTACCGCAATTCCGAAACTAACTGTCAGCTCTGTTCCAGGATTTTCCTTATTAAAGCCCCTTTATATGAAAAAGATGTGTGTCATATGTTTCGTGACGTTTGTGATATTAAGGGTCGTATCGAATTTAACTTACTTTTTTTTACCTTTGCTCATAAAAATGTTTGCGAAGGTAGAGAAATATTAAAAATTATTTGTAAATGTTGTCATAGCGTTATTACATTTATATCAGCATTGATTTATTTTTCGAAAAATATTTAAAACTTCTCCAAATTAGAAATTCTTTTTTAATAAAATTATTCTCAAGTGCCTTTGATCATTCTTTTCCTGGACTCTTCAGTTATATTCGTCTCTGTGCTTCATATTTTATTTTATTTTTTAACAAATAGTGATCGTTTCCAAATGTGTCTTTGTCTTGTCTCATGATCCGTTTCAAATTTCTTTTTGTCTTGTATTATTTCTCTTCTCATTTCTGAATTTTAATGGAAGTAAAAAAATAGTTCATATGTATTTATTCGTATTTCGTTTACCTGTATCGTACCCAAATCCATTTCGTGAATTAATCTTTTGTGTTTCGGAAATTTGGGACGCACGAATACGGAAAAAACTTTTTGTATAGAAACCTTACTATAGATAGGGCTTCAGAATCAGATTAACTCGAAAAATACAGGCTGAATTTGTCTTTGAGTTTAAATGTATGACTTCATAAAAAGGTGCATGTTTTCAATTCAACATTTTTTTAATTTATTTATTTTTCAAAAAGTGTGCAATTTACGGAAGTCTATCTCCCGCCAAACTGGTAACAATTTGTTTTCGAGCACGCTCTTACACAATTATAGATCTATTTAATGATTACCTAACTAAGTACCTAGCAGTGAAAGGGTACTTCTCGTGTAGTCAGACTTACTTATGAAACAAGACACTAACATTTACAATAATATAGAAAAAATGCAAGTTCATCCTTACAGCATCAAAATAATTTTTTCAAACTTTATTTGATAGTGTATGTTACGAGATATTTCCGTCATTTTTAAACCAATTTCGATTGATTCTTTCGTCTAACGCGCAACCGTGTCACGAAGGCTTCGTTCAGATAGGTAGAATAGTTTCGTTTAAAAAATTATTCTTATAAACCTATCAATCGTGTATGGCCAGGTTCGAGAGGGATAAAGGTCCTCCCGCCTTAGTAGTAGTCTAATTCAAATTTGAAGAAAATATTCCAATTCTAAAGAAAATTAGGGTATGTATCCGTTTTGTTGGATTTCACCCATTTTCCGTTAACCAATTTCAATAAAACTTGGAAAATGATGTCAAAATTCCAAAAACAAATATAGCGAAATTTTTGATATTAATACTATGTTAGTTGTCAAGTGCGATTTGTGTTGGTTGGTTTGAAATGGTACACCACAGAAGAATATATATATTGATTACGCTATTCAAAGTAAACATACAATACTTTCCACAAGCAAAATGTTAAAATTTACAAATATTAAAAACTTTTATTCCAATTTTGCTAAGTGTTGCCAACAATTTCAATTTCCAAATCTTCATAAGATTCTGATAAACAGATTACATCTCTATGTATGAATTTATATGATGTTTGTCTACCCCTGTAATACGTGTAACGCTCGGGGGAAGGTTGTTCCGCCCACCTATACGAACAAGTATTGCCATTTCATAAGGATCCTTATGGTAAAAGTTGTTATTATTAATGGAGTGGAATTAACACCACCAGTGCTTCAAATACACAAATTTAATCGATTTTAGACACTAATTAATTACGTGTTTGTGACATGGTATCCTTTAGCAAAGTAATGAATGTAACTTACAACAGTAAAAGTAACGTATTCTTCGACAACCTCGATAGTCCAGCGGCTAACACCGACGGCGCTAGATGAGAAGGTCTCGGGATCGATATCGGTAAAACCAACCTGCGTTACAAATTTTTCCAAATTGGATTTGGTCTGGGTGTAGTCTAACGGATTGACCTTTTCAAGCAGAGAGCCATGTGGATTCTGACTTTTTCGAAATACAATTGCGCAATTTAATTAGAATATCATCAGCGTTTCGGTTAACATAGAAATATGGTTATTAAATTATTAAATCCACAGTCCCCAAACACCACGTTGCGCTCTCATACAGTACTGAAAACACTAACAAAATGCGGAATGCATTGTGTACTCCAAAATTATATCATTACATCTGTTTATTTCCAGATTTCTTGTGTTTCTTGGACAAAAAATTAAAATTGACCATATATTTATTTATTTATTTATTTATTTATTTATATATAATGTTTGTTACATAAAAGTAAAAGTAAAGGAAAAAGCAAAAAAAAAGTAAAGTTTAGGAAATTCCCAAAATATGTCCTACGATGATAAAGAATTTATTAATTATGCTAAAATAAATGTTGTTTAAGTTAAGCATATATGTAGGTGTATGATTTGCATTTTATTGTTTAATTATTATTTTCTTTATAATTTAATATCCACTTTTTAACCTGAATCACAGGACTCTTCTAGTTCAGGTATATGTGTTATATTTTTTAGGTATATTTGTTATATTATTCGCATAATAAGTATTTAGTAAAGGCTGATTCACGTGTCACCATGCCGTGTCGTTGCTACGTTTCTACGTGGGCCGGCCGGGTTTTTTTTGTTATTTTCCATTTTTCTCTTGAGTGATAAAGTTGTTATTAATGCATTTTCACAACTTGAGTTGGCGGCTATTGCAATAGCTCTTGATGACGAACTATTGGAAACACAAATTGAAACTAGAAAAAGGACATGGTGTGTACATCCTGTCTGGAGAAAACGGGAACCAGAAGGAGAATTTGCCACGCTCTACAAAGATTTAATAGATGATGACAGCAATTGCGCTTGCGCTGTCCACTACACTAAATTCAACGTTGACTACCCTCCGGGTGCCCGGCGACTGCATTCATATTATGACGTGTCGCGTTGGAAGCGGGAAAAAATCTCGGCCGTGACACGGACTCGGCCCGGTCTAACATGAAGTTCACACAAAAGCATTTTTTTTTTATAATGTCTAGTGACGTGACGGACAAGTCGTGCGTCTGATGGTAAGTTACACGCCTGTTCACAACAGTTGCAGTGCCACTCAGAGCTTTAAATCGCAGATATCCGAGAGGCACTGCCACTGCGCTCGTCACCCTGCGACATAAGTTGACAAGTGTCATATGCCTGTAATTTCACCAGCACCCGTACCCTTCAAAACCGGAACACAGTAATGCCGACATTACTGCTTGGCGGCAAAAATAGGTAAGGTAAGTAAGTACTTCCCTGGGCAAACTCTTTCACAAAGCTCTACTGCTGCTAATATACATATAGATATTTGACCGTGATACGGCCGGCGCACGATGGAAGCACGACCCGGCTCCGGCACGGTGTAACATAAATCAACCTTTATTCCTATATATATATAGGGTATTTTTTATATTATTCCGAGTGTTTCGGGTAGCGCCCAGGAATTACTCTGGCAGTATAGTACTTGCATTTCCCTAGTAGTAGACTTGATCGTATCATATTTTATTTACCATGGTCTCGAAGGGACTGCGAGACCATGGATCCATGGGTTCCATCGAGATCACGGAGGTTGCAACACCTCTGAAACGTCGAGGTAAATATCTAAATAGTTTATACACGATTAAGTCCCGATTTTAAAATCAAATAATGATTATTTCCTAAGGTGCTAAACGAGAACGCTCTCCATTTCACCTGGTGGAAAGTGACGATTAGGTCGACGATCGACGAGCATGCACACCTAAATAATGCCTATTCACTCTCGCCTTGAAAAGGTCCAAGTTATAACGTTCGGGGAACAAGTCTGCAGGTAGGTAATTCCACTCGATAGCCGTTCGCCATATAAGAAGCGTAAGGCTTCGTGCGAATCTTTGGAATATCCACAACATAGTGGTGGTATCCAAGCCTACGGTTAGTCCCCTGATGTTGGAAAGGGGAAAGCAGAATTAAATCGTGTAATTCCATCGCAGACTCTCCTTGATATATGGAGTAAAATACCGATAACCTGGCAACTTTACGGCAGTGTTCAAGGCTCTGCATCTTCGCCTCTATTAATTCTGAGTCACCTATAAGCCTCTTGGCACGCTTGTCAATTGAGTCCTAGGTGGCCGTTGGTATGTAGCACAGCCATCCCAAAGGTGGCAGCAGTATTCCATACACGATCGGACTTGTCTAATTACGATCTGAAGTATCCTTGGGTAGTCATCTGTATCTACGTTAATTTCCGTTATGCGTCTTCGATAAAATCGAATTTTCGTTCTCCCAGTAGAAGGCTTTAAGGGAAATTCATTAATGTTAAATTAGTCGACGACGAACCGCAAGGCGCGTTTGTTGGAAGCCCCGTTTTTACGAACGGGAAATTCTATTTCAAGCGCTCGGAAAAGATTATTTCAAGTGGTATTTATGAAAATTAAATACGCATTGAAAATTGTAAAAGGAATAAGATTTTTTGATGTAAATCTTCTTTAACCGACTTCACCAAAAAGGAGGACGTTCTCAATTTAGCTGTTTTTTTTTTGGACTTTTTCTTGGCGTGTCGACTCTGACGTTTATATTTGTGAAGACTAGTACTTAGCGACTGAGACAGCATTATCAGTGGTGTTGTACAGGCCCTCGCGTGAGCAGGTGTAGGGACACCCAGGGCAGGACAAAAGATATGTTTCGCCTTTGAGTCGTGGTGGAAGGATCGGCCAGTCTGCTTTACGGACTTGCCATCCGCAGACCGTTACCCAGGTTGCGCTGGGCGCATAATTATTATCTCGATGGAGCTCACGGTGAGCCTCCTTCCATGCACCCCCACCATTATTTTTGTTGTGTATGTATTAGGCGACTAAATTTGTGAACTATTTTCGATGATCCTTTTTTTGTTGGAAAGGGTGTATCAGTAGTGATCCCATTCAAACTTGAAGAAAATATTCCACCTCTAAGGGTGGCAAATTAGCGGATGAATCCGGTTTATTGTATTTCACCCACTTTCCGTTAACTGAAACTTGAAAAAAAAAGGATGATGTTCTCAATTCGACAGTATTTTTTTGTCTGTATATTACTCCAATATTTGGTGCCGAATTTGATCGGCACGGAATCATCAGCGGTCCCATCCAAATATGAAGAAAATATTCCAACTTTAAAGGTGACAAATTGCAGGATGAATCCGGTTTATTATATTTCACCTACTTTCTGTTAATCGATTTCAATAAAACTTGGCAAATAGACAGTAATTCCACAAACTTTTGAGATCGGTTTTTTATAATAAAATAATATTTTTTTTATTTAAATTTGCAGTCAGTTTGTGCACCTTATGGAAATTGTACTTCTTAGACGTACTGGCGTCAATCAAGTCATATCTTATCTATTTGTTTTATTTTAGTCGTTTACGTTTTATTCTAGTTCATTATCAATATTGTTGTATTACGTCATCCAATCTAATATTATAAATGCGAAAGTAACGCTGTCTGTTAAGTTTTCACGCCTAAACCGCTGAACCAATTTTGATGCATTTTGGTGTAGAGATAGATGAGACCTAGGAGAGGGACATAGGCTACTTTTTGTCACAAAAATATATCTTAAAGGGAGTGAAATAGGGGATGACAGTTTGTGTAGAGTACCAATAGTTTTTCAATTAAGTTGTGAATTACCTGTATATAGGTAGGAGGATGTGTAATGTAAAAAGATTTTATTTGAAAAAAGAACAAGGAATAATAAATAATAAAATCACAATGTTGTCGCTTTGCTTTCTCAAACTCGTATTTTAAAGCACAAAGTTACTGAAATGCAAAAAATGGATTGAATATACAATTTTTGCAGGCTGTTCTTCTTAAAGTAATACATCCAATTAACACCCTTGACAATAAATTTAAAATAAATAGAAAGTTTTCCCATCGCCTGAATAACCACTCTTTATAAGATACGAGTTTGAGAAAGTGAGGCATCGATATGTGTGATCATCTAGCACATTACTGTTACTAATTTGTATCAATCGCAAAAGCCTGTGGACTCGATATATCATTACTATAGTCTATTTATTATTATTATTATTATTTTCTTCGTTCTCGGCTTGTTCGCTGACTTGAACCACACTTACGGACCGAAATCAAGTAAATGCAGTATGGCGTGTATCTATGTCGTGGATGTGTAATAAGATCCTACTTCGTCCTCTTCCATCTGCATGAACTTAATGACAATGCTATGTGTTTAAAATTACAGCCTTAAGCAAGGTAATGTAGAGGCTTTATTATTATTACTGAGGGCGTTGTGAAATTATGTTGATAATGTTTTGTGTAAGTACAACGATGATTAAGATTTCAAATGAGAATTCACGCACAAAAGCGTGATTCGTATGCATGAATTCACATTCGCAGCAGTCTACTGAGGAATTTAGTACAATGCAACTGCAGCTTACAAAGTAAGCGAAATTTTAAAATGTCACTTCATTTTATGTCTCTATCTCTCGTCGAAGAAAATGCGGTAAGCAAATTATCTGTTTGGGGCAAAATCATTTTGTTGTTAAATTGATTTATGTGGTAGGCACTTCCAGATTATGTACTAAATTGTAACGGGACTATAGTAATAATATATCGAATTCACAGGCTTTAGCCGTGGCTACATCACACCAATTTTTTGGTCTCAATGTAGGGAATTCCCTGTACTATGAGTACCAGAGTAATGATAACTCTGAGGGCAATACCCAAAATACCCAGACAAGAGTTTACTTAAAAATGTGCATTTCCTAAATTGGTCCAAATCGGATAACTACCTCAATCATATTAGTAATGATAGCTACAAAGGACGCTAAATAATATGTATCAATTGTTAAATTCGACATTTCTTTATTTATTCAACATACCATTCGTTACTGCCGGCTATGGCGCGTCCCGCAGCTTAAACACACCCCGTAATCTCAACCCGACCACGCGCCGCAGGCCGACTCCGACCCCACCATAGATGGGGTACAGAGCTCAGATACTCACATCAATTATGATTTTATTATTTCTTGTTCTTTTTTCAAATAACTACTTTTTAAATCTTGTTTATGCTTTCTCACATAATAATAAATAATCAAGTAGGTATTTTAGTATCGTTTAGTATCGTTATTTTAGTATAGTAGTAAGTAGTTATTTTAAAAAGAACAAGATATAATAAAATCATAATTAATGTGATTATCTGGCATGTCGTTCTAGCCCTACAGTACACTATGAAAATTAATTAAGACATACACTGAAAATATACTATGAAAATTTGACTATTGCACAGAGCAGAAACGTCAACTTTAGCACTTTATTTCAAGTGGGCTATGGTACACGCCGCTTGATGAGGGAGTTGTCCATGCTCCACCGGCGGAACATCCTGAGGTGACCGTGTTAACAAATATCTAATAAAATAAATGTTGATTGATAACAAAGGTGTAATTAAAAATATGCTACAGGATATCTGAGGCTGAAACGGTACGGAATTTGGGAAGGCTTACGTTTACGAAAGACAGCTATCATCATTACAATGCGAATCGTGTGCTCGTTAAATTGTTAATGCTTGTAATGTTCCAACATTATTTACGAATTATACCAGGCAATCATGAATTGCAAAGAGATATCACGCGTCTAATCTAAGGCAACACGTCACGACTTGATTTTGTATTTAATTTGCCTCGTCACAGGTCATTAGAGCCCGAAAATCAGACGTGTATGGGTCATATGTGTAATTCAACGACATTAAATTTCATTATAAGAATGGATATAGAGTAGAAATGAGTTTAATTTTGCACTTTATTCCTTCCATGTAGTTATAATCTTTAGCTTGACACTCTCACTTAACAGTGGCCTGTACTCATAAAACTAACTTTGTTGGCTGATAGATGTGACATGTAGACATGTTGACATGTAGAGAGAATGAATGAAAGATTGAAGAAGCAAATTTATAAAACGAGTGTCAAAGGGCAAGTAGGCAGGGGCCGAGCAAGGCGAATTTACCACGACCAAATTGAGGACGGCCTAAGAAAGGCCAGGTCAAGAGTACCCGTACCCGACGACCATGTTTGAAATCATTGGTGCGTGTTAATGAGGCGAAAGATATATGTCAGGGTCGCAGTAAGTGGAAGCCTTTTGTGTCTGCCTATCCTGATGGCCAAAAAAGCCGTGGTAGCCTAATGGTTTGATCTATCGTCTCTCAAGCAGAGGTCCTGGATTCGAATTGAACTCTCTCACACACGGAGCTTTACTGCTTCTAAAAACCTTGTTACTCTTCTTTTTCAACTGTTCTCCGGTTACTGACAAATATTTATAACAAAGCAATAGATTCGCCCTTGACTTTTAGGTCAATTCCTTAACACGATGTGCAATCGCTCTATATTAATCACCACTGACCTTAAAAAGTTATTAATACGAACTGAAACATTAAATGTTGACTATCATTAATAAAAAGATCGAACACAAACAGTCGAATTTTAAATTTAACACGAAAAGAAATTGCAATATTGTAGGAAAAATATTTCGTGATGGACTATGTAGAGGGTGTTGTTGACGATTTGAGAAGAATTTGCGTAAAAACATGAGTCCGTTGCACCAAGTTTTATTAAAAATAATTTAAAAAGTGTAACCGTCAACGGTCGGTAATGTTTAAATAATTTTATGACTCGATACCGATGTTTCGGTTAGGGGGAAAATCTTAACACCACAATGCAGAATTTACATAAAATAAGTCAATGCCATATGTGATAAACAAAATTGCTTTGAGATGTCTGTTGCATAAAATAGGTTTGTTAGAACTGTTAATTAGTATTTTAGTATTTTAATTTTAAAAATAACAAAATATTAGTAAATTATGAGTTAAAGTATGAGCATTGCTTGCAAAAGTAACTATTGACATTTATATAAGTCAGTAAACTAATTGGGTTGAAAATGTTCTACAGTCATGCGAGGTACAGTACTGCAAAGATGTTTTTAATACTTTTTGACGTAAAGTACATTTGCCTAACTTGTAGGGTTCACATTAACAGATTTTCCACGCAATCTCATTACCAGATTTTCGAAGTCCCGTAATGTTGTCCCTCGTGAGAATTTATAACTTTGTAATAGGATGTTGTTTTGACCAAAATTTCCTCTCCTAACAAAAGGCTATTCATGTACTTAGAATGTATTGAAATAATGGTTTGACCTGTTGCCTTTCAAACAGAGGCTGTGGGTTTGGATTCGGGTTCGCACCTCTGAGTTTAAGTAATTTATGTGCGAAATTTAATTTGAAATTTACCATGAGCTTTTCGGTGAACGAAAACATCGTGAAATCTGCACGTCGCAGAAGGTTCACAAACTTCGGAAAACGACTGAAGTCCCCAACCCGCACTGGGCCAGTGTGGCGGACTATAGCCTAAACCCTCTTCTGAGAGGAGACCCGTGTCCAGTTGTGAGACGTGTTAATGGATTGATGATGATGAATAGGACGTTATTTTGACAACAATTAAGAAATTTATGAATTTTCTTACTTAACAAAAGTCATTAATATACTTGGAATGTATTGAAAGTCAAAGTCAAAGATGATTTATTCCATAGGTAAAATAAATTTACACTTGAAAACGTCACATTTAAGGTACTGCTCGTTCACTACGCTGACCTCCCTGAGAAGAACGAGCAAGAAACTCTAGGGATTGCTCTTTTCAAATAAACTTAAATGCTATGGAATACATTTTGAATCAAATTTGTGTGGATTCTGGAGCCATGTCGTCTTTCCATACATCTTTATCTAACACGTAGTCTTCAATTTTGTAATATGATTTTTCGATCAAAATATTTTTAATGTAGTTTTTAAACTTAGGAAATGATAAACTTAATATATGCTCCGGAATCTTATTGTAAAAACGTATACAGTTCCCCATAAAAGAGTTGTTTACCTTGGTTAAACGAAATCGTGGTACCATGAGTTTGGACTTAGCTCTAAGGTTAATATTATGGATATCTTCTTTCTTATTGAAATTATGTATATTTTTACGGGCATATAAAATATTTGAGTAAATGTACTGTGATGCCACAGTCATGATACCAGTCTCCTTAAACTTTTCTCTGAGAGATACCCGAGAGCCTAGACGGTACACAGAACGAATCGCTCGTTTTTGCAATACAAATATGGTTTGAATATCTGCCGCTTTACCCCACATGAGAATCCCGTAGGACATTATACTATGGAAGTAACTAAAGTAAACTAGTCTAGCAGTACTAACATCGGTAAGCTCACGTATTCTGCGGACTGCGTATGCAGCGGAGCTTAATCTGCTGGCCAGGGACGATATATGTGGAAACCACTGAAGTTTACTATCTAAGGTCACTCCCAAGAAGACTGCTTTATTAACAAGGTCTAACTTTTCTCCGTTTATTTCTATGCTTGGACTAGTCGATTTTACGTTAGGTAATTCAAATTTAACACATTTTGTCTTCTTGGCATTAAGCAATAAATTGTTAGCATTAAACCAATAAACTACTTTAGAGAGGGTATCATTAATACGGTCATAGTTAATGTCATGTCTGTCTGTTTTAAAAATCAAGGATGTGTCATCAGCAAACAACACTATTTCGCAATGGTCCTTAACAAAGAATGGCAGATCATTAATATAAATCAGAAATAAGAAAGGTCCAAGTATTGAGCCCTGCGGAACACCCATTTTTACTGGAGAACCCAAAGAAGTCGCTCCATTTATGCCTACTTTCTGAATTCTACCGTTGAGATATGACGAGACAAGTTTCGACGCCTTGCCATTTACACCGTAATGTTCCAGCTTACTAATAAGAGTATTATGATCAACGCAATCAAATGCCTTTGAGAGGTCACAGAAAACACCAATAGCGTTCTGGGACCTTTCCCAAGCATCAAAGATGTGTTTTAGTAACGCTACCCCCGCATCGCTAGTCGATCTACCACTAGTACAGTTCGCGAGGTCTAAGCTGAGCTTTGCATTTGTGTGAGTGATCACCAAAAGTAGAGTCAGACAAAAAACTTTTAAAAATAAATTTTAGTATTAGGTAGGTTTTTAACATAAGTGGGAGAGATATTCTAGTTTAAAAATAAATTAAAACTAAATAGCTTAAATTGTTAAAATAAAGGCCAGCTATGATATGTATGACCGATGACCATGTGTACATATGTAAGT
>NW_020653711.1:614436-659699 GCF_003589595.1 Hyposmocoma kahamanoa
TTCATCATTTTCTTTATCACTCTCGTCTTCATTTTCACTCTCCTCTGATGTATCGTTTGTGTTAATAATGAATCGTTCCGTTATATCGTCAAGAATGGCATCGTGAACATGAACTTTTTTTCTTCTTTTATTGCGTGGTCACATACATTTTTCCATTCTTCTACAGTGATAGTGTCAACTTTTTCTTTCGCTAACCTCATAATTGTATCCATATTCATTGACACGTTTTTTTAGCCACGTACCCTTTTATCATTGGGTTGAAATCCGGGTGGTAGGGTGGTAGACGAATGACGCTGTGACCATGTTCTCTAAGTAAAGTGTCAATTTTATATTCAATAAATCTTTGTTTGTTTTGCAGTATCAATTGATAGAGTTGTGGTTTAAGCATCGATGTAGAGTGATCGATATTGCGATACTTGAGCCAGTCAATCATATCTTGTTTACGACTATTTGAGTTGGGAGCGGGATTTTCTAACGAATTGTGGTAAGATGCATTGTCTACCACCACAACGCTATTGGGCTTTAAATTTGGAATTAATTGCGTTTGTAACCATTTCGTGTAGTTTGCTGCATTCATATTATTATGGTAATCACCACTTTTTTTATTTGCTTTGAACATCAGCAGTGCATTTGGTATGAAACCGTCCTCTCCGCCGGCATGAACTATTATTAGACGATTTCCTTTAGAAATTGGTTTCTTCAAACCAGAAGTGCTGCCATCTGAATAAGATTTTGAAGAAGTGTGAGTCGTGTCTATGTATGTTTCGTCGGTATAAACGACTGGCCGGCCATGCGATATTCGGAAATTTTAATCAAAAAATGTATACGTAGATAACGTATCTCATGTTTTTCCATTAGAATTTTTCTATTATCTTCTGTTCTTTTCCATTTAAATCCTAAAAGAGACACTTCTTTACGCAATGACCAAATTGAACCTGGATATTTTATTTCTCTCTTCAACTTTTCATATAATCGTTTCATAGTTGGCACCTCTTTATCAGTAATGTGAAAGTTGTGAATAGTTCTTCGGATTACCGCTTTATCAAAATCGTCAATGATAATGATATTTTTCCTGCATCTGGTCTTTTTCGGAGACTTAAATTTGCTTCCGTCTTCCAAAAGACGTTTACCTTCCAATAAAACTCTTTTGACAGTGGACAGCGGAATTCCCGTCGATGTCGCTACCAATTGGGCTGATGTAGTGACATTTGACATTTTTTTTTATTTTTTATTGTGACTCGGCAAAATGACTGCACCGCGCCTGATGGAAAGTGCGAATACAGTCCAGAGATGAGAGTAACGGATGGAAAACACAAATATCTTCACTCCGTCACTATCATTTTGCCGGTCTGGCCAAATGCTTCTTCACACTACGTTTGACGGACCCGATGTTATAGAGGGGAGGGAATACATGCGCCGGGAGTTGGTTCCACAATTTGATTGTTCGGCGTAAAAACGAATTGCCAAACTTTTTAGTGCGGGACGGTATTGAACTGACCGTCCAACTGTGGCAACGCAGTCCGGCACGGGTGGTCCGCTGATGGAAAGGAGAGGAAGGGATAAGGTTGAATAACTCTTCAGAGCACTCACCGTGGTACAGGCGATAGAATACGCTAAGAGACGCTATATCTCTGCGAAGCTGTAACGACTCCGCATGCTCAGTTACATGAGGATCGTTGACAACACGCAAGGCGTAGCGCTGCAGTCCATCTAGGGCATCGAGCAAGTACTTGGCAGAGCCGTCCCAAAGGTGCGAACAGTACTCCATGCTGCTTCGGACCTGAGCTTTATACAACAGGTATCGCAGCTCTGGAGTAAAAAATCGGTGCACCTTGTTCAGGATGCCAAGCTTGCGCGACGCGGTACGGATGACGCTCTCTATATACTCTTTGTTGCTCATGTCCTTCCGGATGCTCATCCCCAGCAGGCTGAGCTTGTCCTGCAGCGTCAGCGTTGTACCCTGAAGATGGGGAAGTGGAAGGAATGGGGATTTTTTGGAACTGAACGCGCATACCTGGGTTTGACATGTCTTTGTCGTTCATGTCTTTAAAATAACTATTTAAATTACACAAAATTTCCTTTACTTGGCTATTTAAAGGTTTTCGTATAATTCGTTTATTTGTGTTGGCAGCCATTTCACTAATAAATCGAACACAAAAACAAAATATTAAGAATTAAACACGTCACGCTGCTACCAGTACAAGAGGTGAAGTGTGAAAGGTGCGCGGCGGAGTTGCGTCGCGCGAGGGATGCACCGCGTCTCAGGCCAGTTGACAAAAAGCAGTTTAAACCGATTTAAACCTAGCGAAGGACGCGTCGCCCTCTAGGCCGACGTCACACCTACACTATCTATGTGCACTCACACAAATGTAAAGCTCAGCTTAGGCCTCGCGGACTGTAAACCCGTATTGTTCACTATGAAAAATATGATTCCTACCGAAAAAGGACAGTAATTGAGTTAGCATAACCTTTTCGAATATTTTACTTAAAGCTGGTAAAATTGAAATGGGCCTATAGTTGCTAGGATCAACTTTCCTACCGCTTTTGAATAAGGGAATAACCTTGCTGTATTTCATTAAATCGGGAAAAACACCTTCGTCAACCAAAAAGTCATTTAACAAGAGATAATATGAACAACACATGAGTATGTTTGCGTGTGTATCTAAGTGAATCTATGCAGAAGTGGGACTGAGAAACGCATCCGGTCTCGTTAACGCGTATTGTCAGATTCAGGGTAATAGAATTTGTTTTGTTCACTTTCGTTTTGCAAACGATATTTTTTTATTGTCGCCCTAATTTTTACCCCGTCATTCTCATTATTAGTTATCGCTGAAATGTGAAAACTGACCAATTAACAATAATTTAATCAGTAATAAGTAAAGTTTTTTTTAAAACTACGTTTTGGCACGTGGTCCACTTAAAGTGAGAATCTTATATTAATTATGATTTTGGTCGAAAAACAAGTCGAGTGGTTTTCCGTGTTCTTTGTGTAATATGACTGATTAAAATGTCACTTTCAGAAGACAAAAAGCAATATAAATCATTATTTAGGAAAGAAAAAAAACCTGCAAAAGAACCGTCGTTGAGGATCATACCCTTACATTGTAGATATACCACCTATATGCATAAAGACCTTTGTTTCCCTCTACTTAATGCGGGCAGCTATGGAGTGGAATTCTCTGCCTGCGGCATTGTTACCTACTGATAAATACACAATGGACCTTTTGAAAGTGAGTGTAAGAAGGCACCGTCTAGGCAAGCATGTTCCATCCTCGACTACATTGGCACTTACCGTCAGGTAGATTGTAGTCAAATGCTTCCTTATAACCAATTTAAAAACAAATGTATCTGACATAATACAAAAAGACAGATCACATATCGACTGTGAACTGGCAACCGGTACAATCTCAATTTTGATAACTTTACACGATGAAGAAAAAAATTGTTTGCGTCATTTATATATCATCTGGTTTATTAAGTGATAATCTCAGTACAGAGTACTAAAAAACCGATCTCAGAAGTACGTGGAATTATACATAATTACCAAGTTTTATTGAAATCGGTTACTGGAAAGTGCGCAAACCCGGATTCATCCCCTAGTTCGCCACTATACGGGACTTGACATAGGAGATAATAAAAATCGGGTCTCACTACTCTTTATATTGGGAGAGAAAAACGTCTTGAATTGTAGATCAGCAAAATCAACCTTGCTCCTTATAATAAAATGTAGGCGCTATTTATAAAAATGAATCTTCATTCGTGAACAGCCACCCTTAGAAGTGGATGATTTTCTACAAAATTAAATGGGTCCACTATGGAGGTACCCTCTTTCCAACAAAAAAGAATCATGAATCGGTTCATAAACACCAGAGTTATCGCGTAACGTACATACAAAAAAAAAACCTCCTTTTTTTAAAGTCGGTTAAAAATACTAGTGTATGAGTAATAAAAATATTAAAAACTACGTATTTTTATTTAATAAATCAGATGCTATATAAATGACGCAAACAATTTTTTTCTTCACCTGTAAAGTTGTCAAAATTGAGAATGCCAGTTTGCAGTCGATATGTAGCTGATCTTCATCTCACTACAGTACCTTACTAACATGTGGTAATTTAATAATTGTATTTGATTGATTGCTATCTAGTACAAAATGCGACGGAATTGCAGGAAACAATTCCACCATCCCCTTTTAATCATCGAGGGACCAGGCGTACGCAAGAGTTTCATCCCTATGATATGGATATACTCAAAATTCGCACGAAGCGTTACGCTTTTTTTTATAACATCAAGTGATGGGACGAATATGGCAGAAATAAATAAGGTGGCAGTACTTCCCTGGACGAACTCTTTCTCAAAGAACTCTAATGCTAGTAAATTCGCAATTATCTGCCTGCAGATTTGTTCCCTGAACGTTATAACTTAGGCCTTTTCAAGGTGACAGTGAAAAGGTATTATGTAGCTTACGATGACGATAAGGTTGATGATAGCATCGACTTTATTGTCATTTTCCATTAGGTGAGATGGAGGTCAAATGCGCACTTAAAATATAAAAAAAGAAATAAGACGCCTTTGCCTTTTGTTTTTATTTGTCCCTGTATTTTGTTCTGAAGTGCAATATTATTTCTATATATAATAATATAGTATTGTAAATACGTTACTAAAGTCTATTAGTAACTTCTAACAGACCTAGCACTCTGGGAAATTGAGATGTTATTGGTCATATTGTTTGAATAATTTTGTCAATAATTTCATATTATGGAAAAGCCAGTTCTATTTGATTTATGGCTTTGTTTATGCTGTAATAATTCAGTCAAAGTAAGGACTGTGGTCGCGTGAGAGATTACTGGAAGCTTTATATACATTGTATGAAAATATTTTTCGGTTAAAAAAATGTATACATGGATTATGGGATTATTATGGTTTTTATCTTATCTTTATATTGATCTATAATAATCAGAAATGGGATTAGGCAGAGTATAGATACCTACCTAACTTCAAGTGATACACAATTGCCTAATGCCTTCCACTTTTATTCAGAAATGCTTAAAAATAAATGGCAATAAATTAAAACATAATATTTATTGTTTTTACTTAACTACTATTTACAAAAGATTTCTACGAAATGTAGGTACTATTGTAGATCTTAGTATCATACTTCGTAGAAATATAAATTTAATTGTAATCATGAGATCATAATTAGAGAAATAAAAGCTTGCGTGACTACTTAAGCTCTTGTTGGAGTGCAAAAAATTATCTGCTCCCGTCTCCGGTGGACTTGAAAAGAAGTATATTTTGTGTCTTTGTAATTAGTATATATTTTGAGCCTTTCGTGAAAATAATAAAGTTTAAAAAGTAATCCGTACATCGCAATAATGCTAAAGTAATAAATTTTCTTCCATTCTATATCTGTATTGAGCATCGAGTATATAACCAGAAATAGAAACAAACTGAAGGCCATCCATCACTGGCAACTCGTCAGGCAAATGGGCCTTATGTCACTTTTAAAGATCAACTCTCGTTTGCGCTGAAATTACAAATTAGAAAGCTGAAATAGTAAAGCGCCAATAATTGACCTGTGTGTATGTCTCCGTATATTCCATAAATATTCTGTATTTATTGTAATAAAAATAATATCTCTAACAAAAGGGGCTCTTCCATTCGGTCGTGTGGTAAAAACAGCAAAACATCTAATTACAAAACAAACGGAATCACATTTCATCGGTCATTAATTATTAAATATGTAATGTTTCAATTTTCGCCCATTATAGCAAAGCTAAACCTAAACTGGTGGATTTGAAGTGAAACAATTGACGACACCCGTCAATTGTTTCGAATTCTGACTAGCCAATCGGAGCGCAGTTGTCACCGTAATGATTTGGCAGAATAGTTTTCAGACTAATTAAATGCATTTCGTCTGTACTTCTGATTTTATACTCGATAGTATTGGGTGAATAAATAACACTGTTATTTCTGAATTCAAAGTAGTATAATATATAAAGTGACAACTTGTACTGTTAGAAATGTGACTGAATAAAAGAAAATAAAGAGACAAAAAGAAGCAACAATTACAATTACTTCATCCAACCCTTTCGCAAATAGCGTTTCAAAAAGCGTAATATCGGCTGCTGAAAACGTCAGTCTCAGAATGAACAACACAGTGAGGTCACTTTACACGACACATACTGTTGTTTATTATTGAGTTATAGTAAAATGAAAAAAAATAATACTTATCAAAATTTGCGCGGTTTATTGAATAAGGGTGCCGTATCTAATATTGTAAATTCACTCGGGTAATCTTCAAGTTACTTTTCTCTATCTGATTCCGGTGGCAATTTGTATTATTTAAGTATTTGAGATTATTATTATCAAATATTGAATAATATTTCGGGATACTATACTCGAATATCAAATAATGCTTTGTGATAATATTTTAAAATATTCAAATAATAAAATTGCCACAGAAAATGAACCTGAACCTACTACCCTTTCACGAGATTTAAATTGTTTTTTGTATTTGCTCCAAAGTTGTTTGTATCAGTACCAGTAGCGAAGAGTATGTTTGAAGAAAGTAACCCGGCTTAGAAGGAGGTATACAATAAAATAAATGCTACAATGCAACGCATTTTCCTTTCAATAGTTACTACTAAGTTGGAGAACCAAACAAAAAGACCATCAAAACCGTTTTGTTACTCCACTAAAACTGGCTATGAACACTAAACCGAGAACAGCTTTGTAGCCAAGAAGTCAATGTGTCTCAAAGTATGTAACAGTTTGCCTGATACACTAAAATCACAACCATAAATATCAAATTATTATCAGTAATAACAGGTTTCTTACCACGTTACGAGTTTTTTTTATTTTCCCTATATTTTGGAACGGTAATTAGTGGTAATCATTTAGTAAATATTAGTAAAACACTGTTTAAAAACACATTATTTTGTAAATTAAATATTTGAACAAATTTCAATGTTATACGAGTATGAAAGTTATAATTATACCTAATTTATATGTAATTGCATAATTTAACTAAAGTTCTACGAAATGTGACGTAATTTAATATAGAACATCTACTGTAGAACATAATTATCTTACTCTTCCTTTCAATTGTGTATTTATTATTTCAAATTTTGTATTTTGATTTTTGAATGTACACTTTGAGTTTTTAACCGTCTTAAAAAAAAAAGTAGTAGGTTCTTAATTCGATTGTTTTTTTATATTTTTTTTGTATATACGTTACGCCATAACTCGGCAACAGCATTTGTGAACCGATTTTGGTGATTATTTTTTATTGGAAAGAGTATTCATTGGTCTCATTTAAATTTGAAGAAAATATTACACCTCTAAGGGTGTCATATTGGTAGGGGACGGCTCCGGTTTCGTGCGCTGTCCGGTACTCGATTTCAATAAAACTTGGCAAAAAGATGTTTTGAGGTCGGTTTTTTTTAATATAAAGTATTATTATTTTTTGTTTTAATTTTAAATTATTAAACAAAAAATTACATTTTGTGCTTGTTGAAACTATGGGTGCATTACTGAAATAAAGTTATTGTTATTGTTTCTGATAAATTAACAAAGTGTTATAATTTTTTAAAGATTTTATTACACAGCATGTACTTCTTCTTTTATACATCTAGTATCTCAAAAATGTGTGAAACAGCACTCAGTGAATATGACCATCGTGGTACATTGTACTTCTCACGTTTAAAGCAGTCAATTAAAAAGATTTTGGGCAAGTTCGTTGCAATCGTGTTACACAGACCCTTCGCTACTGATGTCAACTTATATCAGATTTTTTTTACCATACTAAAAAACTAATTTTACCGCAAAATCTATGATAGCGAAAACCGCATGCTTATCATTTTATATCGCCTACTAAAGTAAATAATGATGATACTGCCGTGTTACGATTCTAACTCACAAAATGTCTGCTATATATCTAATGTAAAAATCATGATTTTTTTATGAAGTCTGCATCAGTACAGTGTTGGTTCTATTATGATAAAAACGTTGCAAAGTGACAATAAAAATTAAAGTTACACGGTTCGGAAATTGTATATTGAAATAAGTGACAGTGACTATATCTTCATAATTACGGTCGATTGCATATTAAAAAAATTCAAAAAGGCTTCTGAAAAAATTAAGTACTATGTATAAATAGTACTTAATGAAACGCGTTCATCACGATATAAATTTATTTTAAATTTATTGAATGTTACGATGTTGACCACCATGGTTATTCAATTATTTTTGTGAAGTTTCCCCACTAGTTTGTTATAATTATTATACAAACATCAAACATTTGCAAAAAATTCCTTGAATCCGGCTGGGTTCGAACCAACGGCTTCTAGCAATCGTGTCAGTCGTTATGCCAACTAGGCCACGAAAATACGAAAAAAAAATCAACGAACCTTACGAATTTTTTAAAGTGCCTATTGCAGATGTTTGTTTTTTTTTTTTGGTTTTAACGACTTTTTTGCCTTTTGACTTTTTTTTAAATTTTTTGTGTGTAATGTTACGCGATTACTCCGACATTTGTAGATCGATTTCGATGATTCTTTTATTATTGAAAAACGGGTACCTCAATATTCAAATCTGAAGGAAATACCACTATACTATACCACCTCCAAAAGTGGCAAATTAGGGAATGAATCCGGTTTTTTGAATTTCACCCACTTTCCGTTAACCAATTTCAATAAATAATAATAACAATAATAATAATAACGCACACACTCAACATAGCCCCGCACTAGGGAAACCCTGTGTCGCGGGTGCCATGGACACACACATAAACAACCACAAATTACACCCAAACTCACGAGAGAAATAAATGTAGGCCATACAAATATTTCTCCCGACCCGGGAATCGAACCTGGGACCTCCGCGTGGCAGTCCGGCATGGTAACCGTTTGGCCACAGAGGCAGTTAAAGTAAAGCTTTGCAAATAGATATAATTCCACAAACTTTTGAGGTTGGTTTTTTTTTTAATTAAAAACAATGTAGTGCGAGAATCTTTACACTAAAAATTTTTAAACCTTTTAAAATATTTTCCTTTATTATTTGATTTCGTCCATGTTGTTTCTTTTGTAGCTGTATAAAAATTCTTATCAACATTTTTTAAACTTACCTATATCTGAAATTTAAAGGTTGAATAGATTTTAGTTAAATTCTTACATTATGTTGTGCAAGGAACGACCGTTGCTTCATCTTATTTTACGGGTTGTGACTTTAGATCTAAAAAGTTTATTTTTGTATATAAACAAAGTTAGTATTCGTGTGCCTAACATTGTAGATATTTACAACTAGATGACTCCACGTATGCACGTAAAAATGTGAAGATTGTGATAGAGCGTCGTGACAGTATACGATAGTACATTTTCTAGAATAATTGAATTCTTTAAAAACTTTAAAATTTGTATAATACTAGACTTCGTCAGCGAATTCTTACTTGAGTAGCCTACTGTACTACACAATTTTTAAATTTTTGTAGCAGTAGAGCTCCTTGTGCAAGAGTCCGTCCTGTGTGTGAGCATCCAGAATGTGAGCATAACTGCGTTCCAGCTTAGAAGGGTAAGGTTGCTGGTGAGATTGCAGGCACATGGCACTTGTCAACTTATGTCTTAGGTGAAGGGCGCAGTGGCAGTGATCCTCAGATCTTTGCGATTTAAGGCTCAGAATGCACTGCAAATGTTATGGATAGGCGTGTCGCTTACCACCAGGTGCACGACTTGTTCGGCTTTAATAATTAGTTTAGACAATTAGAACGGTTATAATAATTAGTTTAGATAATTATAATGACCGCATAGTTCCATATAAAATGCATGATGAACCTGCCGGCCTGGAGCACTCCATTTAATGCTATTAATGATTGTATTGCTATGATCTCAGACCAAGGGCAAATGGACACTTACGCAATAACACATGCTGAGGTCTATATGTAGATTTATATTGTAGATTAAAGATACGTCCTACGTAATTATTGGAATCTCTCTTTCTCTCTGTTTGTGTCTTTCTCTCCTTCGTGTAAATGAATAAATGTTTTTAAACTAAGCATTTCTTTTAATAATATCAAATGACGGGACGAACAAGTCGAGCGCCCATTGTAAGCTACACTGCACAGTTGTTTGAGCTGAAACATAAGATGACAAGTCCCATGTACCTGTAATTTCACCAGCACGCTTACCCTTCAAAACCGAAACACAGTAATGCTGATATTACAGCTTGGCGGCAGAAATAGGTAAGATGGCGGTACTTTCCTGGATGACCTCTTTCGCAAGGAGCTCTACTGCTACACTTTATTTATTGAGCATTGCCTATAGAGCCATCAGCTTAAAAAGTTAACAAATAATTATGAAACTCAATACGTAATTTAAATTAAAAAGTAATTCATATAAAACCTTTAACTACAAAGACCCACCATTTTTTGATAAAATATTCCACTGTGTATTACAATACTCTACAAAGTCGAATTTTTATTATCTACCAATATCTATTTGCAATATCGAATAAAAAATTTATTTACAAAATTGAATTTCAAAACAAAATCGATTTTGTTGCGTTTTCTAGAGAGCACGGGTATTTCAATATACAGCCTATTGTTTAATATTCATCCATTACTGAAGTCAAACGATAAAAATAATCAAAATCGATTTTTTTCGACGAAGCACCGGTTCTTCAATATATTATAGCCTATTGTTTAGTATTCATCCATTTCAGGAAAAAGTGAAAAACAAAAAGTGCTTAATCTTATTCGATTAATCAAAGACACGACTAACAAAGTTTTAAAAAATATATGAACGAGAAAGTAGTCTTCCTATTGTAAAAATAATAATCTAGTAAATGTTTTAAAGATTAGAAAAAATTAAAAAGTGATAAGTAATGTCAATGTGAAGCGGGCAAGCAAAATGGATTTCGTAAAACTGGCGCTGTTCCCTTTGACACTAACCATCGGATTAACCGTCTTCAATATCAAGAGGTAAGTTGTTGTAGACTTTTGATGAAAAAATTGTGGAAAAATTGAAAAATTGACCGCTTTTGGCGGAAAATTAAGTGCGCTTTGAGTATTATTCGCAATTCCGTAAAATACATTTAACAAAACGAATGAATCAAGTTCTTAACCCTTCTATGAACAGTAACAGCGTTTACAGTAAAATTAAATATAAAAATATGATTTGTCGTGTCTAAAACAACAGTCGTGTATAAAAAGGTTAGTGGTACACTGCCGTACATGGAATAGAGGCTCTTAGAAGAGAGACCGAGAGAGGTTGTCGGTTACACCGAACCTTTGTAGTACGAGATTCTCTTGCTTAACTTCCTACTTATCCACGGGGGAAGCTACTTGGAACTAAAAGGCTGGAATAATACTTCAACAATGTTTATTAGCTTATTTACTAAACGCGCACATGGCGGATCGTCCTGCGGTGGTACATTACTTATTAACGTCTAGCCATACTAGTACTAAGTGGATAATAATAATAATAAAAATGTATTTCATCAAATGTTTACAATACCACTTATGAAATAGTTTAAGAGAATATAACAGTTTAACAGTTGAATTTGTACAGATTTTTGAATAGTATACATCATTCATACACTCATATTGTCAAAAATGTTCCTTACCTTCCGTGCTAGTTGAAACTTTGTTACGGCAAGGATGTGTCGGGCTCGGGCGTGGCGAAAGTCAATCGCCGCGCACTGTAATTACGGTTGCTGGCCAGCAAGAACGGTTACTGAAAGTTCTTCACGATACCGTGACACGCTGTACTACGGACAGAAGCCTCCAACTCCGTGTCCCCACCTTCTATATTCACCTATACACTACATCACTTATGCTCACTTCTTTTTTATGCATACCTATATATATTGTTTACTGCTTATAATCTTCAGCCCTTTAATATTTTCATTCTTTACCCCTTCAGAACGGTCGTAACACGACAAGTTGTATGTAATTTCAAATAAGTATCTAAAACATAGGTTCCCAAACTTATTAGCTCATCGCCCACTTAGGCAAGATAAAAGAATTTCAACGCCCACCACCACAAAATAATTGGAAAACACGTAATTTTTTATGCTCACTCAACACAAAAAAATCACAAGGAAAAAGCATATACATGTAGTGTAGTTTATGTAGATAATTCAGGTTTTTTTTCAATTGCGGTAGCACCCCCTGGACAGCATCAACGCCCCCCAATTGCTTCCGAGGTCCCTACCCCCAGGACTCTTCAGCGCCCACTATGGGCCGGTAGCGACTACTTTGGGAAACTGTGATCTAAATATATACATTTTTAATCTCTTATTTGTTATTATTAACCGATTTCAAAAAAAGAGGAGGTTCTTAATTCAACTGTATGTTTGTGTATATGTTACGCCATTACTCTGACATTTGTGAACCAATTTCGAAACTTCTTTGTTGTTGGAAAGGGGGTATCTCGTAGTGCTCCAATTCAAATTTGAAGAAAATATTCCACCTCTAAGAGTGACAAATTAAGGGATGAATCCGGTTTATTGGATTTCACCCACTTTCCGTTAACCAATTCCAATAAAACTTGACAAATAGATGTAATTCCACGAGCTTTTGAGGTTTGTTTTTTTTTATATAAAAAGTTTGTATGTTACAAATATTGTATTACCAGCTAAAACTAGTATGTTCCTTGTCGCTTTTTACAAAATTGCTAAATATAATTTTACACTAGATTACGTCTGAAATTTTAGTTTATGATTTATTTACTTTTAATGTAATTATGAGCTAGTATGAACTGGCGGATATTTTCCTATAAACAAGCAACTACGCGAGTTGTTAACTTAATTACGGTGCACCCGTAACACAGATTATCCCATCCATTAATAAGGAATACTTTTGTTATAGAGCCCCTCTGAAATTGGGACAAAGAAATAAGCCATTAAATGCATGTTAGTCCAGTGGATAATTATATAAAAGGGCTCATTTAGTTTTAGCAATTTCAGAGGGGCGTTATAGAAAAAAGTTTCACAGACAACTTCCATGTGCCTGTAATTTCACCAGCACCCTTTCAAAATCGGAACGTAGCAACGTGAGCATTAGTGCTTAGCGGCTGAAATAGGTAAGGTGGCAGTTGGTACTTCCCTGGGCGAACGCATTCACAAGTAGCTCTAGGGCTACTAAAATAAAATAGTAATGTAATAGGTATACGAAGCGAGGGAGGATGAAAATCAAATGCACAAGGCGTTTATTTACGTAGTTTATATGATCGATATAAGATACGTAATCGCACTCATCATATCACCGTCCCACCCGGTGGAAGCGGCAGCCAGCGATCGATAATAAGCAGGGATCGGAATAGGTAGAGCTTTTTTACCTAAACTTCGAGGAACATAGACAGAAAACGGAGACTGCCTTACGACAATATTTTTAGGTCGCATTATTTTAGGGATCTTACTAGATTTCCGCTAAATTTGGCGGTGAGTGTAGTATGAAATCTCGCTACGTCATTCCAAAAACATTTAATGTTAACGAAGTAAAGTTATCATGAAAATATACGTGATCAGCAACTTTTCATGTTCACTGTACCATTTGAGGGATGTTTCGGGCCTGAAATTGTACCTTTTCACATTATTATTGTATAATTTATTCAAGAACGAATTTCATAATTACAGTTAAACGATATTCTTTAATATAATTAGTTACGCGTGTACGCAGCGGCAAACGAACAGGAAGATCTATTGAAATATTATGTTTTAATGTTCCGCGATGTGTTTTCTCATCAGTCGTCAACTAGATTTAGCATTTCATCGCCTTACTTTTTCAAACTCTTGTCTTAAAGCACAAAGTTATTGAAATGCTAAATATGGTTTGTACCTATATACAAATTTTGCAGGCTGATTTTTTCACATCACATTTCACACACTGGCTTTTACCTATTCTTAAAATAATGCATCCATTAACCCCCTTGATAAGAAATTTAAAATAAATAGAAAGTTTTGCCATCTCCTGAATAATCACTCTTTTTATGATACGAGTTTGAGAAACTAAGGCATCGATTTGTTGTTGGAGTTAATTATTAATTTCAAAATGCTATAATGAAACTTATACGATATGTCATTTACGTTACATACATTCATATAATTGGAAGTAATAATAATAAAAATTATTTTATAAATAGGTATCGGGAAATAGTGGTTTTGAAAAAAAATCTGTAACTCACCAAAATGGCGCCATGTCTAATTGTGTCGCCGAAGTTCTGCTACAGACTGCCATGTTGAAAAAGCACTAACACACATTTTGCCCTTGTCATGACTAACGCATTTGCTCGGTAACTTTCGAGATATTGGCACCTAAGGGATTTTATCTACACACATATTATAAACCCTCTATGATGTGTTAAAAAACCGCAAATTATAAGCAGCATAAAAATAAACTGTTTTGTTGGAACAAATTTCTTGTCTGTGAAAATGTTATTATTGCTAATAACATTAAATTCGATTTTATTAATTCAAATTTCGAACATCTTCGAAAAACAAAACAATTTGATTCGACCTCAATTCTAATACGAGTCGAGATGAACCAATTCTATTTGTCACTCCAAAGGTCACTCCATACAAACCTATGCTAAAACCTACGACTAAAAGTCGCGTTTTTTTCTTTATGATAGCAAGTGACGGGATTAACAAGTCACGCGCCTGGTGGTAAGCGACGCGTTTCACCATTACACTTGCAGTACCGCTCAGAGCTTTAAATCGCAAAGATCTGAGGGTACACAAAACCAAGGAAATTAAAATATGTTACCTGTTATTATTATGAATATAAAGATCGAACACATAGAAAAATTTTCGTCAACCCGGTGGGACATGATCCCAAGTCCATGCTGCACTATAGCATTGCTCTGACCATCCGAGCTAAGGCTCCAGTTACCGAGTTGGCGAAATTCTCGTGTTTTTTATAATTATTAATACAAAGATCGAACACTCAGAAAAAACACTCAGAAAAAATTCCCTCGATCCGGTCGGATTCGAACCGACGTCTTCTTGCATACCGTGCCAGACGCTATACCAACTAAGCCACGGAACGAACCAACGGACCTCACGAATTCTTCTATGTGCTTGCGTCGTGTCTTTGTACTTGGTCTTTCAACGACTTTTTAGTCGTAGCGCCATCTATGAGAAATCTATTGCAGATTTATCTCCTGTTTTTGTTAATAGATCTTTATACTGATTTTCGGCAGTCGTCGCCGCTATGTAACTTGTGTTAAATGTCCTTATCTTCTTCCTTGCAGGAACTCTTACAGTAGAAGAGGTGTACAAAGACAGAGACCAGTTCGCGGCCTTGGTGCGCGAAGTAGCAGCTCCGGACGTCGGTCGAATGGGAATAGAGATACTCTCATTCACGATCAAGGACGTTTACGATCAAGTCGAGTACCTGTCCAGCTTGGGCAGGGCGCAGATCGCCGTGGTGAAGAGAGATGCTGATATTGGAGTTGCGCAGGCTCACAGGGATGCCGGAATCAGGGTCGGTATTAGCAGATGTAAGCCAGTTAAGGGGAATATAGCAAGCATTTTCTTGCAAGGATCGGTATGAATGATAAAATTATGAAAAATTCTGCACATAAGGGCCTCAAACTGCATAAAGCGTGGTAGCCCTTTTTACGCATCTGGTGTTTGAAAAAAGTTCTAAATAAAAGTTCTAAATCTTTAGTGATCGTAATTCATCGAGTATATAACCAGAAATAGAGACGAAATAAGGGCCATCCATCCCTGGCAACTCATCGGGTAAATGGGCTTTATATCACTTTTAAATATCAACTCTGGTTTGCGCTGCAATCACAAATTAGAAAATTGAAATAGTACAGCGCCAACTACTGCCCTGTGTGTACCTCTCCGTATTTTCCAAAAATATTTATTATAGTAAAGATAATATCTCTAACAATGGATGCTGTTCCATTCTGTGGTATGGGAAAAACAGCAAAACATCTAATTACAAAATAAACGGATTCGCATTTCTTCGGTAATTAAATATTAAATACGTAATTTTGTATTATCCGTTTCGTTCCATTATAGCAAAGCTCAAGTTAAACTAGTCGTTTGAAGTGAAACAATTGACGACACCCGCCAATTGTTTCGAATGCAGGCTGGCCAATCGGAGCGCAGTTGTCACAGTATTTTTTTTTTTAATAATAAATAACGCACACACTCAACATAGCCCCGCACTAGGGAAACCCTGTGTCGCGGGTGCCATGGACACACACATAGACAACCACAAATTACATCCAAACTCACGAGAGAAATAATTGTGGGCCATACAACTATTTCTCCTGGGACCTGGGACCTCTGCGTGACAATCCGGCATGGTAACCGTTAGGCCACGAAGGCAGTTGAGTAATGATTTGGCAGAATAGTTTTCAAACAAATTAAATAACATTTCATCTCTATTTCTGGTTATATACTCGATGTCGTAATTAAACCGTTAAGAATATTTACATTTGTTTTCAAACTGACATACGCATCGTCGGCTAACTTCTTGTAAAAATTTAAACTCCCGTTTTTTTGTTGCAGGAGGCAGAATGCGAGAAGAGCGCGATGGACGTGAAGTATGCTATGGACGCCAAGATCGAGGACAACATGCGTTTATACAAGCTGCAGAAGGCTCAGTTCGACCAGGAAATCAACACTGCCGTAAGTTGTTTTAAAGGCTTGCA
Source organism: Hyposmocoma kahamanoa (assembly GCF_003589595.1). NCBI lineage: Eukaryota > Metazoa > Arthropoda > Insecta > Lepidoptera > Cosmopterigidae > Hyposmocoma > Hyposmocoma kahamanoa. Next base: position 631,104 of record NW_020653711.1, read on the forward strand.
AGAATTTAGTGTCATTGTGACTGGCTCAATAATTTGCAGTTACAGTTTTGTGCAATAGTGCGTACATGATATGTCATCCGGAGTTATCGTGGGGTTAACACCAGTTTCTGTATTCTTCAAAATGCATAATCTCATTTCAGGTGTTATTGTGAAAGGTAAACTGGCATATCGTCTCTTGAGCTGCCTGCGCATCGTAAGCAAATCAAGACATCCGTTGAAATTGTTTTTGTTTTTCAATTGTTATTAATGTATTGCAGAAAGCCGAAGCAGCCCTAGCATACGAGTTGCAAGAAGCTAAGGTCAAACAGAAGATCCGAACCGAAGAAATCCAGATCGAAGTAGTCGAGCGCCGCAAACAAATTGAGGTAAAATCCAGAAGTTCCCAACTTCTGCTTGGATTAAAATCAAAGCATTTAAAATCATTGACGATCAACGTAGTCATGCCAGGCTGGCCTACCAAAAATTCCGTCATGTACTAAGTGCCTTGAAAGCGACATCAACTTTCGCGTTGAATTTTATATGAGACTAGTTGTACCGCAATGCCACTGAAAACGTGTCAAATTTACGACACGCATTAACCCAGGGTGGAGGAATACCGCTTTAACCCTCTCCGTAGAGAAGATTCGTGCAACAGTATCAGTAGTGGGATCTAATACTTCACAAACTTGCAAGGACGCTTTATTGAACTTGAAAATGTTTCCACTTGTTTTCAGGTGGAGCAACAAGAGATCTTACGTCGGCAGGAAGAGCTGATGGCCACTGTGCGCCTGCCTGCCGAGGCGGAGGCTTTCCGTCTGCAGACAATCTCCCAAGGAATGCGGTAAGCTTGGCGAAAGTTCATAAACTTCGTTTCAATTGGTTTGTTTTTGCTACAAATGTCTATCATTATCTGTCATTTTGTACCAGGTTTTTCTGATGAAACTGGAGTCGTTGAGAGGACGGGTAATTTAAATTGTGTTTTGATAGTTTTTACCGATTTCTTTTTCAATTCAACAATTTTCTTACACTTTCAGTACTAAAAAAATTGAAGAAGCAAAGGCGGACGCAGAACGTATGAAAGTGATTGGTCTTGCCGAAGCCGCCGCCATCGGCGATGTGGGCAAGGCTGACGCCGAGCGAATGCTTGCCAAGGCGAAAGTGTACAAGGAATATGGCGACGCTGCTCTTATGGCGTTGGTCCTTGAAGCTTTGCCTAAGGTACGTGATAAAGTTGACGCGTCTTGTTGACCAGAAAGCAATGGTACATGACCGCCTATCATCGACGACTTATTTTATGATATCAGGCGACGGGACGAACAAGTTGTGCACCTGGTGGTAAGCGACACGCCTACCCGTAACAGTTGCAGTGCTACTCAGAGCTTTACATTGCAAAGATCGGAGGGGCAATGTCACTGCCCCCGTCACCCCGAATCCCAAGTGCCATTTCACCACCACCATTATACCTTTCAAAACACGGAACACAGTAACACGTTTACTGTTTGTTGCCAGAAATAGGTATTACTTCAACGAATTCCTTCACAAGATGTTCTACTGTTGCTAAAATGTAACACTAAGACAGAAGCTCTTCGTTCATATGATTCCGCTGGCTCACCCTAAAATTCAAGCAGTGGTAGTCTAATTGGGAGAATGTCGAAGGTCATGAGTCAAATTCCTATCGAAAAAAATTTACCAGTTTACTAAATAATCACTTTCTTTGACGACATGCGTCATAGAAGAATGTGAAGATTTTTCGAATAAGTGTAATGTTCCCAATCCGTTAAGGGGGGTAGCAATGTCGACTACGGCCAATGCTTCTACTAAGAGGAATGATGATGTGTTTGCTCGATGCAGAACTTAAAACATTGTAATTTAGTAGAAATTTTGAAAAAATTTTGTTATTTATATAGTAGCACTGAAATACGCTAACCTGATTTTCAGTAATTAAAAAAAACGTACTTGATCCCTAGACAGTTTTGATGTGTGTATTTTTTACTAAAAAATGGCCACTGCCGTTTTTTCTCTTTATTTTCTCTACTGTGTCACATTATTGGTTCATTAAACCTTTTTATCCTTAGCTGTACTTTAATGGTAAATCCACTTTTTCAACCGTAACATACTTTCATTCCAGATCGCTGCTGAGGTAGCAGCTCCTCTGGCCAAGACGGACGAGATCCTGCTGGTAGGAGACGGTGGCGCGACCGGCGAAGTGGCGCGTCTGGCCGGGAGCATCCCGCCGGCAGTCAAGATGCTGACCGGGCTTGACATGTCCGCAGCACTCAGGCGATTGCACCCGAAAGAAGCTGGAAGTGGTAAGCTAGCTAATATTTAAGGCATCTCGCAATCAAACTTTTTGCGGCCCACTTCAGATAGAAGCGGTATTTTTATTCGCCTTTTCAATGCTAGCGTAAGTGTTTCGCGCTTGTATAGATTCACCAATATACAGGGTGGAAATATCAATGGGACATGAAGGGGAACTACTTTAAATATTTAAGATATTTAATGTCAGTTTTACTTAAAGGAAACCATTATTTTATTTTATAAAAAACTGCATTCACAGATTTTTTGTAAAGTTTACTTGAACCGGAAATCGAACCAACTGAAAATGCAAAAAATGAACACTATTTTGTTGCACTGATCGATACGATCTATGATAAGGATAACATCTTCCCAACAAACATTGGGGCTTAAAATAAAAAAAAAATCGTCCATTAAATCTAGTATTAGTATCGATTCTAAGGGCGCGTCTAAATTAGCCGCTGTTAGACGCACTGCAGCCCAAGCAACTCAAGAAAATTTTTCAAAAAAATCTGGTATTGCGGTTATACTTGTACAATGTGTTGATTTGCATTCTCGCCATTTTTACAGAGGTCATTCTATATCCGAAACACAAATCACTAAAAAAATAAATCAAACAAAAATTTCGTACATTCCTGTTTTTTATTTAATTGCGGTAAACAAATTATATTCAAAGGACTTGCACGGCACTTGCAAACATTTTGAACAATGACCTTAAATGCGTAGAAAGAAACGCATTTTAGATCTATTTGGTGGTGGGGTGGTAGCGACGGCGGGAGATGGCGGGGGTGTCGTATCGAGCACGTGATTGGTAGATCAGTCGATCTTGCTTCCCGTACTGCATCTACGTCACGCTGACATCCCGCATAGGTACATTCTATTCTAGTCTGTTACGTCATGCCACGTGGTTTGGTATGTAAACAAGAGTTAGTAGTGCAAAAAAAGAGATTGTAGTAGAAGTGCGTGTCTATTCTTATGGCATGATGTGAAACGTTGAGTTTACGCGGAGGATACGAGTGTCGAAGTTTCTGCTTTCAAAGTTGTGAAGTCTAATGTTGAAACGAAACTCACGTGCGAATCTCTGCGCAGCTGGTGATGAGCCAGCCACCAGCTCTGGAGCTAGGTACTTCTAGCACTACTTTCATGTAACTTAAAGTTGGTAAGTACCAAATCTAAGTTACAAAAAACTTTTATCAGTCAACTTTTCCAATTGTTGTAAATAAATAGTAAATTATAACAATACTAGTACATAAACATAATTTAAAAAATAGGTAAATAAGCGATCGGGAAAGATTACGTATCGCTCGGTGAAGCGGGTGGCGGGGTCACTGCCCTTGCGTGGTGTACACAACTTCGAGACAATTTTGCAAAACTTTACTAGGTACAATTAGCCAGAATTTACAACAGAATATATTTTTTAATATTTTTAGATGATTTAGCATTATTTCTATTATCAATTTCTTAAATATAGCGAGAATGCAAATCAACACTGTATATTAAGATTAATAAAACAATTTAATTTAAATTTAATTTAACTGCCTCCGTGGCCGAACGGTTACCATGCCGGACTGCCACTCAGGGGTCCCAGGTTCGATTCCCGGGCCGGGAGAAATATTTGTATGGCCTACAATTATTTCTCTCGTGAGTTTGGGTGTAATTTGTGGTTGTCTATGTGTGTGTCCATGACACCCGCGACACAGGGTTTCCCTAGTGCGAGGCTATGTTGAGTGTGTGCGTTATTTAAAAAAAAAAATGTTTTCTTTAAGTAAAATTGGCATTTAAGGTCCTCCATGTCCCATTGATTTTTTCCAACCTGGATATAAATTTAACTGTTTGTTGTTTGCCTCAACTTTGGTCCTGATTGCTTCAACCTTTACCCTATTTGTATCTTGAAGAAAGAGCATTAATAACATTTGTTCTTTTTTGTCCTACAAGAACCGGCAGCGACGACTACAAAGAAGGCTATTTCTTAAGACGACGTTAATAATTCTGCATTTGGCGTATCTATATGTTCACCTCAGCATTCGAAGTTTTTATTAAAGAAATCTAAACTTGACTTCAAATATATTGACAACTCTTTGCGAATATTTCGAACTTACGAAAAAAATGCGAATTCGAAGAATACAATAAGACTTTCAAAAGCAGAAGTGTTTCCACCGATTACGTGTTTTTAGTAAGTAAATAAATGTTTATTTAAAAGTACAAACTTTCTCGTACAAATGCTTTTGCTTTTATAAAAATGTATCAAAGGTGAAGTGCATTTATTTATTTTCCATCTTAAATAAATGTAATTTTTATCTTGACTATAAATGAGATCACTTACATATTAATCAGAGATGTATCTGTAATTTTATATTTAATTATCGCAGCTAAAGAATAATTTATGGATCATGTACAATATGTGGCTAGTTATATTCGTAACGGAATTAGATTTTTTACAATTATATTTAGAATTATTAACTTATGTATCTTATGCATTTGACAAAGTGTTCATGTTTTATCGGGACACTGCCTTTGATTAAAAAAAGTGTGTTTCATCTACTAATGCGTGCAGTACAGACACTCTACTGGATTATTAGAATGATTGACAATTTTTTTTATCACTTAAGGAAATATTCAACTAATAAAGTTTTAAAACTGTCTTCAAATGTCCTAGTTTTCGTTATACTTTCGAAAACAATTGTGAAATCATAATCAATATAAAACTACCATATTATATATCCTAAATAATAATAATGTATCACCTGAATGTTTTCTTGTTTTAAAATAGCACTTGTGACTGTGGTTGTACTTTAGTGTGGAGTGTGTAGTGGTTTTAGTAAATATAATAAGAATTGGCGCCAAAATTTTTTAATTTCCATTTTTCTCAAAATTCAGAAGAAAATTTTGTTTTTTTGATAATATTTTTTAGGTGCTATCTATTTAGAACTTTTCTAAAACATGTTTACAAATTACAAACTGCAAATTATTCTTATTATTCTTTTTTAAGTTGTTTGTTACTACATAATTAAGATATGTTTTATTTTTGTTTGTAGCATCTTTGATATTCACACTGAACCTCAAATATAGTGGGAGTAAATAATAATATTTTTTGAAAAATAAACGTGTAATTTGATTTAGTAGTTTTTTATTCTTGTAATTAGGGACACTGGCCACTTCTTAATATTAATATTTTTACATTTCGAAGTGCATAATCGCATGACATAAGTATATTTTCTAAATTCTTCCTACTAGACAACACTACTGAAGGCCATAAGGGAAATAAAATCTTTACGACAAATAACAGATTTATAATTGGAATTCATATCTAGCAAGCGCTAAAATAATGTGGTTGTATTTTTTAAATTTGGAATTCCACCTACGCGTCATTGATAGCGTTAATTTTACAATGTCACATTTGCAGTGCTCCAACACTGATATCGCGACAATCATAAAATGCACGCTGACGCTTTACCGCGTTATCAATGATGTTTTCTTAAAGTTCTTGAGTTTAGGTATTAGACATTGTCTTGTTTACTTTCGAAACGGACACTCAAAGAAATTTTTATTACGCATGACTCGGGTTGTACAGTTCTCCTCGTATATTTGTCTTCATTAACTGTGGACAAGGAATACAATTGTTATAGAAGAAAATACTGTTTGATGGGGGAAGCTGACAAGTATGATTTTGGGAATTTTAAAGAACTAGTTATTTTAATGACGTATATGAACAAACTAACACAATAATTATTAATTGTTTGGCCTCTAAATGTAGATGCTCTTATTGAGCAAAATTTAATATAAATTATGTTCATAAGGTACAATTTACATTACACTAGCGTACATAACAGCACAATCCAGATTATATGATTTTTAATACTTTGCCTTTACTTTTCATTTTCTTCTTGTTGTCTTTAAAAAATATAGGTAGATATGAAGTAATCAAAAAAGAAGTAATAAAAAAAGTCAAAAATATAATTTACAGTCCTTTGTAGTAACTAGCAAAAGATTTCGATACTGGTAACAGAAAGAAGACATTGTAAATGCTATCGTATTTACACGTACTTGTGATCAAATTTGTATGCACGAGCACGTCTTCAACAGTTCCCTCCTTTATTCTCTGTTTTTATCATCTGTGTTTGGTGATCAATAAACGAAATTTAACGTGTAATCTGAGTAAATAATATGAGTAAAACTTGCCTCCACTTTCTGTTGATAAGTGAGTTCGGTCTTCGTAAGCACGTAGGACAGCTTGGCAAGCGCTGCTTCAGCTGTCATGTCGAACGCCGGTACTACACCGCATTCAATGAGGAGCTGGAACGAAACGTTTTTATGATGCGGTGTGACTGGAGGAGCACGTCGTGCGCCTGGTGGCAAGTGACACGCGTATCCATAACAGTTGCAGTACCACTCAGCGTTTTAAGGCGGTTCTAGATGAAATGTTTTAGATATTTACTATTTAAGAATGGTCCTACTACAAAATATACGATACACCTGAGGCATCGAATATATAACCAGAAATAGAGACGAAATAAGGGCCATAGATTCCTGGTAACACATTAGCGATACAGCTCTTATAAATATCAACTCTTGTTTGCATTGAAATATAGACAGGCCAACTACTGACCTGTGTGTACGTCTCCGTATATTCCATAAAATATTCTGTATTTATTGTAATAAAGACAATATCTCTAACAATGCCGTGCTGTTCTATTCGGTGGCGTGGGAAAAACAGCAAATAATCTAATTACAAAACAAACGGAATCACATTTCATCGGTAATTAAATATTAAATATTTTTTATTTTTGCAATTTTCGTCCATTGTAGCAAAGCTCAAGTTAACTGGTCGATTTGAAGTGAAACAGTTGACGACACCCATTGACGACACTCGTCAATTGTTTCGAACTCAGGTTAGCCAATCGGAGCGCAGTTGTCACAGTAATGATATGGCAGAACAGTTTTCAAACAAATTAAATGACATTTCGTCTCTATTTCTGGTTATATACTCGATGACCTGAGGTTATTGTCTAAAGAATGTGCTAGTTTGTTACCACGATAGGAAGTACTTTATCCGATCATTTAAAATCCCGAAAACAGGCTAAATTAAAAGTGTAAAACGAATTATTTAAGAATGAAATATCTGACTTCACTTAATGTTTATATGTAGATATTTGGAGTTAAGAATCAGCTAAATTTCGGTTTTCTACTGAAGCCCTGAAGTTATTAAATTCACATTTAACCCAACACTTGAAAATTGCCTAAAGGTTTAACGACACCTCGCGCCTCCCGCTGCCCCGTCAATCGCTATCAGGCGCTTGCCAACTTCTGATCTGGGTCAAATTGTCTCTGACTGTTATTTAATCATATTAATTTTCTGCGTGCTGATTGCGGGTCGACCGGGCAGCTCCGCAAACCTCACTTCCTAAAATGTAGGCTCGCATTCACAAACCTCGCCTTAATTCTCAAAGATCTGAGGGCACTGCCAAAGCGCCCGTCACCCTGAGACATAAAGTTGACAAGTTCCATATGCCCAAAATTTCGCCAGCACCCTACCCTTCACAACTGGAACATAGGAATGCTCAACCCTTGGCGGCAGAAATTGATTGGTGGCTGTACTTTTATGGACGAATTCTTTCACAAGGAGCTCTACCGCTAGTAACCTTTGATATCAATAAATAATTCACTCACCAATCCAGTCTCATAAATGGGCTTCCCAAGCACTGTGCCGTTGATGCACTGCGTGACGTTCACGACCAACACGTTGTTCTTGACCGCGCGCTCTATTTCTTTGTAGATCTCTTTGCGCTTGATTGGAATATTGCCGTTGCCGTACGTCTCTAGGACTACGCCTGAAAGTAACGTAGTACGGAGTTGTTAGAAGTGCTCAATGTTCGATTGGCCTGCCCGGATTTGGTAAGTCAAGTAGGTATACCTACACACACTACTTAGTTTCATGTACCGTTTCATTCTACAAATTATGGCAAGAACGCTGTGCTCACTAGATAGGTCAGGTTCCATAATAATAATTTTAATGAAGTAGATCCGTTTGTATATAAAAAACATTTATTTCAATCCAAAATCAAACTTATTATTAAACGCAAGACGTAGCTAATTGTTAAATTTTATCATAATCCTATGTATAATATTATTAGTAGAATATTTATGTTATACTTAATACGTATTATGTACATCCAATATGTATTATTATTATATCATCTAGTTTTTCAGTTCAGTCATTCATAAGTGCTCTCGCATGTAATTAGAGGAAAACTATACTGACTGTGTTCTGTTTTATATAATTTTAATGTAATCTAGTATTATTAATAAGCTGTTGTTATTCCAATAAATAAATAGTAGCTCCTGTCACTAGAGAACGGGACAACATAAATACGGCGAAAGCGGTATTGAATATAGAGCAAAGTATTGTAGAATATGGGTACATAAAATATATATGTATTAGGCAATTGAATAAAGACCTCAGTGGACCAACGGTTTGCACCAAGGGCACTGGAAGGAATTTAGTAATCATTTCCTAAATTGGTCCTGGTAGGACTTCTTATTCCTAAATTGTTCTAAGTAGTGCCGATTGAATTATGTTGCTCTGGTACTCACAGTACAGGGAATTTCCTAGTTTAAGACAAGGAATTTGATAATATATTTCAATTATCGAAGGAGTTTTTTCTGAGTGTTCGATATTTGTATTAATAATTATAACAAACTAGTGTAGTAATTTCACAAGAAAATTGAATATCAATTCAATACAAATTTAATTACAATTAATAGCGACATCTCTAGCCAGGGCTGGTAACTGTAAATTTATCTAACTGGGTGACGAAATACTTTCATAGATTTCTCATAGATGGCGCTACGGCTGAAAAGTCGTTGATAAATATTGTTATCTTACTTGTTTATATTTATGTATATTTACTTTAAGCTTTTATATAATAGTAGACGTGTATCGCTCGTGTGTCGTAAATGTGTAATGTGGCATACAACAGAGGATACACACGTCAATTACCATTACCTCGGGTATCTGTCGACGCTGAAACAAGAACGACTGAAAATCGGCGTCTGTCTCTCCAGAGACAGACATATTGCTGAGTCGTGGGTATCCTTTTCCTCGTTTGCGCCATTATGCGCACTTACTTATTAAAATCACTCAGTCACGTTGTTTTAGTCTTAAGAATTAGATTGTAGTGTGTATAGTGACCCAAATTTATGAATAAACGTTTTTCTTTCTTTCTTTATCTGGCACAATATTATATTACAATTTTAAAGAGGACAAATAACTTAGCCTCGTACCATGAAGTGAATACTTCTTTCAATGCAAAATAACAAAGATATTAAAGCCGCTCGAAAACTGTCATTCAAAGAAATATATTTTATTGTTGAGAATCTACATTACTCTTTACATTGTCTAGGGCAGGTAGACACAAATCAATTTATGAAAGAATATGTCTTCCTCAAAGTTATAGGACTGTCAATGAAACTGAACCATCGCCAGTAATACTCAAAGTGCTTAACTGTAATACTCAAAGTGCTTAACTAACGGCAATAATTTAACAATAAAACTTACCTTCCATGCCTTCAAAGACTGCACGAATAACCTCCGGTGTAATGGTAGGAGCAACTTTAAGCACATATACTTTCGTGGACAACTTATCATGTAACCTGCATTCGTTGGGCACGGAGCCAGGGGGGTGGATCAGCATCTTCGGATCGATGTCCAGGGTAGTCTTCGCTTCCAGTAGAGGTGGGAAGTTCGGCGAGTCGAAGGCGTAGATACGTGTGTTTGATACTTTCTTTACTCTGGAGAATCAAGTAACGGGATGAATAGTTCGTGCGCCTAGTGCTAAGCGCCCAATTAGGCGCTAGGCTATTACAAAGCTCTGTGGGGGTACTACCGTTGTCAAAGTTTGAAACCGAAGTTGAGAAGTACCTTGTGCCTGTAATTGTTGTTTTTTTTTTTATAATACCAAGTGAAGTGAGTGGTAAACGACAGGCCTGTCCATAACAATTGCAGTACCACTCATAGCTTTAAATCGCAAAGTCACCCGGAGACTTAAGTTGACAAATCCCACGTGCCTGTAATTTCACCAGCACCCATCCAAACCGTGACACCGTACAGCTCACATTAATGCTTGGAGGCAGAAATAGGTGCGGTGTCAGTAATTCCCTGTACGAACTGTTTGACGAGAAGCTCTACTGCTACTAACCTGCATCCTCTGAAGAGTTTAGCTCCAAAGAATACTGTCACTTCGGGAATGTGGAGTGTAGCTGCGATGAGAAGAGCACATAAGAGGTTGTTATTGCCATCACTTCGAGGTTGGAAAATCGGCACCTAAAAATTTTAAATGAAATTATACTTCAATAAAAAGAGCTTTCACGTATCATCATCACCAACCCATTTATACGTCCCACTGGTGGGCACGGGTCTCTTTCATACGAGACTTTAGGCCATAGTCCGCCACGCTGGCCCTATAAAGTCTCCAATCGGCATTGGCCGGTTGGAGACTTTATACGTTTTCCGAGGATTAGGAACCTCTTCGACGCGCAGGTTTCATAACGATGTTTTCCTTCACCAAAAAGGTCATAATAAATTTCAAATTGAATTTCGCACATAAATTTCGAGAAACTCAGACGTGCCAGCCCGAAATTCGAACCCACGGCTTCTGCTTGAGAGGCAGTAGGTTAAACTATTAGGCTACCACTGCTTTTTTGCTTTACCTATCCCTGAATATTTGTTTTATTTCTGTGACGTCTCGTCCTTTGACATCGAGGCTTCTGTCCGTCTGGCTTTTATTCCCGGAGGTAATATCAATCAATCAAATTCCCTTCATCTGTACAAAATTTTATCCAAAAAAATTAATAAACTGCCTGGGAAACTCAAGGGCCGGCAGCTACCTTGCCCCACGCACTGGCATAGCCTTACAAAGAAGGAACGCTGCCAGCATCATGGGCACCTTGCCGCGGGGACCCAATTTTATTAATATAATTTATTTTTACTTTCTAGTATTTTAAGCTTCTTAAATCTTAAAAATGTTTGAACTTTCTAATTACCGTAGCCACGGATATCTAATTACCGTTTCCATAATATTTTATATTATTTGCGTCTTAATAACTCCAAAACTACTTTGTCTATTCTTATGCCATTTACACATATTGATAGTTTAGCTGAAACTTTCATATTTCAATGTTATTGGGTATAATGAGCGAGCAAAACAATAACTACGGTAATTAGGCCGAGAACACCGAAATGTCTACGGTTATTAGGCTGAACACAGAACACTGAGAATGGCAGTTTTATTGTACCTTGCCTGTATATTTCAACTTATTATCTAATAAAATAAACTTAATTACCTCTCAAACTACATATGAGTAGGGTACGGCAAATGATAGGAATATATTTTTTCTACCATAAAAACATTTGACAATAGTCATAGCTACCTGAAGTCATTTCATTACCTGTGCTCCTGTGAGCACGACGGTCTTCCCAACAACCTCCAGCATGAATGAAAGTACAGATCCTCCGTATGCCGTGGTGTCTGTTCCGTGTAATACCACGAACCCATCGTAGTCGTGGTAGAATCTCTATGAGATGAAATTTTGTTACAATAAAAATTTATACACTTTCGATACGCTCACTTCGAGACTTCTTCGAACTTCGAGAGGCAACCGGGGATTTTGTTTGGGCTGGGCAACATTTGGGAAGTTTGGCTACATCTACAGGTCGTCAATCCCACAAAGCCTATAAACTAAAGCATTTAACAGTGAGTTCTACCAGTTATGTCCTACACAACCGAGACGTGGACATTAACAACAGACCTCATCCACAAATTCAAAGTCGCTCACCGTGCAATGGAGCGAGTTATGCTTGGGGTTTATCTGATGGACCGAATCCCTAATGAGGTCATACTTCAAAGAATTAAAGGGACCGACATGACTCGCAAAATCAGTAAGCTTAGGTGGCAGTAGGCCGGGAATGTCTACAGGAGGGTAGATCGCCAATGGAGCAGACATGTTCTGGAATGGCGACCACGTCAAGGAAAATGTAGTGTAGGACGCCCTGCGGTGAAATAGATGAACGACCCTTTTTTAACCGACTTCAAAAAAGGAGGAGGTTCTTAATTCGACTGGATGTTTTTTTGTATGTATGTTACGCGATAACTCCGGTATTTGTGCACCGATTTTCATAATTCTTTTTTGTTGGAAAGAGGGTATCTCCATAGTGGTCCCATTTGATTTTGAGGAAAATCATCCACCTCTATGAGTGGCTGTTCACGCATGAAGATTCATTTTTATAAATAGCGCCTAAATTTTATTATATAAAGCAATTATTTTAATGGTTGATTTTACTATTCTCTAATTCAAAGCGTTTTTGTCTCGCAAATGTCAATATACTTTGAGTAGTGAAAACCGATTTTTATTATCTCCTGTGTCAAGTTCCGTATAGTGGCGAACTAGGGGATGAATCCTGGTTTGCTCACTATCCGGCAACCAATTTCAAAAAAAACTTGGCAAATAGATGTAATTCCACGTACTTTTGAGGTCGGTTTTTTAGCACTCTGTACCGAAATTATTTTTATTTTAGTTTTTTATAATACCAAGTGACGGGACCAGCAAGTCAAACGTCTGATGGTAAGCTATACGCCTGTCCATAACAGTTGCAATGCCACTCAGAGCTTTAAATCGCAAAGACGTGAGGGGCACTGCCACTGCGCCCGTCACCCTGAGACTTGTCAACTTGTGACAAGTCCCATGTGCCTGTAACTGTTTCACCAGTACCCTTACCCTTCTAACTCCGAACGTAGTAATGCTCACATCACTGCTTGGTGGCAGAAATAGGTATGGTGGCAGTACTTCTCTGGATGAACTACTTCACACGGAGCTCTATTGCTGCTAAAAACGCGTGCGTGCGAGCATACGTGCGTGCGTGTGTGTGTGTTTAATACAAACGTTGTTAATACCAAGATCGAACACTGAAAAAAGTCGTTCGATCCGGTTGGATTCGCAACAGCGTCTTCTAGCAGGCGTATACGCACGGCATAGCATCTAGCACGGTTTGCTAGACGGTATTTTTCACGCTACGCTTTTTAGTAGGCACTAATTATATGTATATATGACACAACGGCAATCATTCTACTGTCATATATTACATATATCAACATTATCTATAACACAAACATGAAATATAAGTAACTCCTATTTAAGTATAAAAGTTATCGACAAATTTCTTTGGTAAATCCTTAAAAGGGAGCAGAGGAAAAATTCCTAATCTTCGATTTGATTTTAGAGTGGGTGGATATACCCCATATCCACTTTAAAGTTAAAAATAAAATATTGTATGAGTAACTACATGATATATTCAAGCATAGGCATTAATCAGAAACATAAAACAATAAAGTTTCCTCGATAGATAAAAATCACGAAATGACCTCTAATTTTCACATTTTTTCGATTTATCCTCGAAATGCTACAGGTTATTGGGACAAAAATTAGGTAATTAATTATATTTATGTATGATCGACAACTGTCACTATGAATTTTTTTTTAATCCCTTTAGTTTTAGAGTTATTCCGCTAAAACGAATTTGGTACTTTTAATGTGCTTTTAATGCGCAAAATTCAACATCTCCTGTCGCATGTCACGCGAACTTCAGGCATACATTTGTTTCACAAATTTGGGCGGAGCCAACGTCAAAACTTTTTTGGCATGAGAGCTCTTAAACCTATCTCCTGAATAGTTATAATTTTGCAGATGTGGCCTTTTAACGTCATGAGTGCAAAGTTATCTTCCCTAATTTTGTGCACTGTACGGAAACACGACATCATACAGAAACTCCCGAAATAATTTGTAAATATTATTATGTAACATTAATGATTGTGCTAAAAAAAGATCGGGTTTTATTGTTGTTTAATGTTATCTCTATATTTGTATCCCACGATATAAAATTATCTCCTAAGTTAAAATTATAATTATGCAATGTTTTTTCCTTGACAATTTGCCTTTCTAACGTCAGTGTTCACATCATGACAGCCTTGACTTTCGTTCCATTTATTTATCAAACTGCTAGCTAGCGTGTACTCATTGATAAGCTGTAATTGTTGCTATATTAATGATGTATCTCAACGACTTTCGTTACGTAATAGTTGTAAAAGTTGCAACATTTTATTTTAAACTTCTTATTTAGAAATATTCTTTCCAGTTTATGTCTTCGTGCACTTGCACGTGCAGTGTATGTTATAATGAAAATACATATGGCGAACGGCTTTGGAGTGGAATTCCCTGCCTGCAGACTTGTTCCCTGAGCGGTATAGCTTGGGCCTTTCCAAGGCCAGACAGTATAGGCATCCGTCGACGTCATCGTCATTTTTCAACAGGTGATAAGGAGGCCAAGTATACGCATATTTTTTAATGAAAGAAAGCTTTCAAATTTAGTGCTATTATATAACCGGTATCTAGAAAAATAGGTTTCTTTCAAAACTGATCCTAAAATCCATTTCGTTCCAAATTCATCCAAAAATGATTCTTGCTTGGATCTGACTGAAGTATGTAATTTGATGAGTACATTTTAATGTAACCTACATTGGGCGTTTAGCGCTAAGCGCTTGTCCCACTGTAGCTTGTTGTATCTAAAGAGGATAAGATAGCGTTACAGCGTTTTGGTTATGAAGGGTAGGGGTGCTGGTGAAATTACTACACATGGGACTTGCCAACTTACGTCTCAGGGTGACGGGCACAATGGCAGCGCCCCTCAGATCTCTGAGATTGAAAGCTTTGATAGTCACTGCAATTGCTATGGATATGGTCGAAAGTTCCAAAAAAGGACATATTAGAGCCATAGGCACACGGCATATTTTATACGAGCCGCAGATGCGCGGTAATGAATCGATTCAAACGCGCGCAAACATCGCGTTGCAAGCAAGAAGTTTATATATTCTACTGGAGTTTACACTTACAATTTCATGTAGTTGCTTCATTTCAAAAACTAACTGAAATTAACGAACAAAACAAAATTAAAACTATCTTTTATCAAAATGCGCGACACACTCGCGCGGCTACAATGCGTCTGCGGCGCGTATTCCGCGCAGATGACGCGCGTTTACGGCATATAAAATTCGTCGTGTGTATATGCTCTTATATGTATTTTTCTTACATTAACGTATCATAAAAAACATTCAGTATTAAAATATAAAATTAAATGTGTATCTCATATAACTGACATCGGTGAAAACCAACTTTGATACGCCGTTGTTCTACTATTTTACCTAGTGAGGCGTACCGCTTACCACTAGTCGCACGACTCATTTCGAACCTATCATAAAAAAATGTTATGCCAGAATTTCTGCAATTCTCACACACTTACCTTAATATCTCTTGCCATTTTGATCCAATCGTCTATGGTGAAGTCTGAGGAGTCTTTTAACTCTTCGTATTCGTATATTTTGTATAGCACTTTCAGTTCAGTGTCCTTACCATCTGAAACATTTCCTCACGATGACGTTTTGTTCTAAGTATAGGCAATGGATGACATTGAAACTATTTTGAGAATCTAAATCGCGTATACCCCCTTTCACCTTTGATCTACCCCCTTACATCCAGAGGGTCGAGTGTTCGAATCTGGGCTTGCACTTCAAAGTTTTTCGGAATTTATGTGCGAAATTCAATTTCAAAATTACCGTGATTTTCCCTTTTTAGCAGCAGTAGAGATCCTTGTGTAAGAATTCGTTCAAGGAAGTACTGCCACCTTATCTATTTTTGTCGCCAAGTAGTAATGTTAGCATGACTGCGTTCCGGTTTTGAAGGGTAAGGGTGCTGGTGAAATTACAGGCACATGGGACTTGTCAACTTATGTCGCAGGGCGACGGGCACAGCGGCAGTGCCCCTAAGATCTTTTTTTTTTTAATTTATTTATCTTGTCAATTACATTTTTTTACAAATAAGATAATGTTCTCCCAAACTTCATAAAAGTTTATCTCTGCGATTTAAAGCTCTGAATGGTACTGCAACTGTTATGGACAGGCGTGTAACTTACCATCAGACGCGCGACTTGCAACTAGTCCCGTCACTTAATATTATTTAAAAAAAAAAACATAAGCTCTTCTGTGAAGGTATACAACGTGAGGGAACCTGCACACAAATGATGTGGGTGAAGGTCTCAATCCCTCTCATTGTGAGAGCAGGTTTGTGGCCAGCATTAGAACTATATATAGACTTATCGATTATTACACTCCTGGGACCATAATACATGTATATAGACTAACTATTATTGCATTCCCTGGCACATATTCGAGCCACCTTGCATTTTTGTTCTTAAAGGACTATATAACAAAATATCCTTCAAAACCGGTTGACATTACTGCTTGACGGCAGAAATAGGTAAGGTGGCAGTACTTCCCTGGACGAACTCTTTCACAAGGAGCTCTTCTCGGGCTTAGTTGCATTACATAGGAAACAAGAAGAACTCAGGTCATACCTGGCAGAGCTAAGTACTCCTGTAGTTCAGATCTAACGAGTTTGCTCTTATAGTAATTTTCGTCATGCAGTTGTGGAAGTCGCCTGATTACTTGCTCGATGTTCTTTTGAGGCACAAGAACTAGAAATGATCGATTTGGTTACAAATAAATCTTAAAAACTCGTCTCAATTATTAATACAAAGATCGAAAACTAAGAAAAATCCCTTCGATACGGATGGATTAGAAACAGCGCCTTCCTTCAATCCATGCTAGACGGTCTCTCGGAAGCAGAGGGTTCAAATCCGAGTTGCATCTCTGAGTTTTAAATTTTTTTGTTACAAATTTAATTTAAAATTTGCCATGAGCTTTTCATCTGGGTCCATCTGGGAACTACAAATTTCCCAGTACGGTTGTACTGGGTAGTGTCAATCAATCAATCAGCCTATTGCAGTCCACTGCTGGACATAAGCCTCCCCAAGGGTACGCCATAGTGCCCGATCACCCGTTTTCCGCATCCAACCACTACCCGCGACCTTCTTCAGATCGTCGATCCATCTTGCTACGTTACGTTTGCTGGGTAGTGTATAAATTTTGAATTTTTAAATGAGACCTCTCTCATATTAGGTATTCCCGTGCAACGACACAGTCGGCCGGGGTCAGGGACTCTGGTTCAAGAAGCGGCGAACAACATGTGCCGCCGGATCGCCTTCTGCATTGGTATTGGAAGGAACACAGAAATCCAACCGCCTCAAGCTGCTAGCTGACGGGAATTAACCCGTTTGCGGACAAAACAATTGGTGACTATTTGAGCGGAGGTCACGTCTTACATGTCGATGATGTCGTGCGCCAGATCGAGATTCTTCCGACGTTTCTCGGTTTCGGCTTTCACGAGACCCTCGACATGCGGGATGGTAAAGTCTACAAGAAATATCCTCGACTGCGATCGATCCAATCGTTCATTCTCGAACTAGTGTTCACTACCTAATTTCCGTGACAAATTTTATTATTTAAGTATTCGATTGTTTTATCGTGCAATATTATTCAATGTTCAAGTAGTGTATCGTGAAATATTATTTGATAATTACAGGATAATATACTTGAAAATAATAAAAAAAATTATTCAAATAATAATACAAATTGCCACGGGAATTAGGTAGTGAACACTAGTACGAGAATGACCTCAGTATCACAATATCAAGCAGTATATTATTATTATTTTCGATATCTATTTTACACTGTCGCTATGGCCTGAAAGATAAATTTTGAATTCTTAAATGAGAGGCACAGTCGGCCGGGGTTAAGGACTCGGAATTATTATTATTACAATATATATTTTGATAAACGATTTACGTACCTCCTTTCTCATTCTTGAGCATACCAAAAGTACCACCTGTGTAAATAACAAGTACTCGTTTCACTTGAACCATTTTAACGAATGAATGAATTATACAATTATTTAAAACAAATTCCACGCGTGTTTTCTCAACTGATAAAACATCTACACTGTTTTAACTTACTCCTATCTTATATTATTGGCAAATAGGTTATAAAGTTGAGCATTCATATTTACATTACACAAAGAGTCGTTTCATACGCAACTGTTGTTTATCTTACGTGCAATTTTCAACTGAATTAAATTACCTTTTTTTTGTAATATCGGGTGACGGGACGAACAAGTTGTGTGTCTGATGGTAAGCTACACGCCTGTCCATAACAGAGCTTTAAACCGCAAAGATCTGAGGGGCACTACCACTGCGCCTGTCACCCTGAGACATACGTTATCAAGTCCCATATGCCTGTAATTAAACCGGAACACAGTAATGCTAACATTACTGCTTGGCGGCAGAAATAGGCAAGGTGGCAGTCCCTGGACGAACTCTACTGCTATTCAAACTATCATATCACCGCCTCTTATACAGAGCGACAAACAGTAGACCGAGTGGCAGTAGAGGTCCTTGTGAGAGTTCGTATAGGGAAGTACTGCCACCTTACCTATTTCTGCTGTCAAGCGGTTTCAACTTATGTCTCAGGATGACGGGCGCAATGAC
The DNA here is from genome assembly GCF_003589595.1 of Hyposmocoma kahamanoa. NCBI lineage: Eukaryota > Metazoa > Arthropoda > Insecta > Lepidoptera > Cosmopterigidae > Hyposmocoma > Hyposmocoma kahamanoa. The sequence goes on from NW_020653711.1 coordinate 649,861, forward strand.
AGTGCCCCCCAAATCTTTGTGATATAAAGCTCTGAGCGACACCGCATCTTTTATGGACAGGTGTGTCGGTTACCACCAGGTCCACGACTTGTTCTTTCCATCACATGGTATCATAAAAAAATATATAAAAATTTAAGTAGGTAATATATAAAAAAATACAAAAAGTAAATAGACTGAGTCCTTTGTGGAATTTGCTCTTTAATTACACAATCTACGAACGAAGTATACGAATCAACGGATATTTACGGAATTTGAAAGTACGAGTAACATAATAAATTGCAGGATATATGTGTGTGCGATGGAATAACACGATTTAATTCCGCCTTCCTATTTCCATCACCGGGGGACAAGACCTAGGCTTGGGTTCCACCCCTAAGTTGTGGATATTCCAAAGATTCGCACGAAGCGTTACGCTTCCACATGTATAGGCGAACGGCTGTGTTGTGGAATTCCCTGCGACTTGTTCCCTCAACGTTATAACTTGGACCTTTTCAAGGCGAGAGTGAATAGACGTTATTTAGGTGTGCATGCTCCATCGGCGACCTCATCTTCACTTTCCATCAGGTGAGATGAAAACTAAAAAAATCCAAAAAATATAATAGGGAATCGGACAATTTTTCAGCAAGTATTTAAAATGAACGAGAATGGATATACACAGCCAAGAAAAATATTATTTTATTTAAATAAAGGTTTTGAGGTCCCCATAATCATGTTTTTAAAAATGTAATTAAAATAAATTGCCCCGCAAACGGCGCCATAATTATCAACTCAGAGTTAACATGACCTATTGACTGGAAAATTAATTTCCCAAATTGATATCTGCCCATCCAGCGCGCACATGAGGTCTTATGATCATATAACAGTTTGCCTTAGGCCGTCATCGTCGGCTTTTATTGAACCGCTGGGAAAATATTATGGATATCATGATAAAACTGGTTGTTCAGCATTTTCATTTTATTAGGTTTGGTTAGTGTAGGTTACATGTCGTCTGTGAAATTAGAAAACCTCGTAACTCCGTTTTAGTCGGAGGGATTCCGATTCCATTTTTACTCTTCAAGCACATATCGGGCAATTAAGCTTAAAATATAATTTGTAGACTATTTTTTAGTTATAAAAATCAAGGTATCATAGATTGTATCTAATAGGTAGTTCTGTTTTTTGTGCCTGCACTTAAGTGCACATTAATGGAGGTCATGAGGTTTATAAATTGAGCCGACGAGTTTAAAAGTGGAGTAAAACAACAATTTGTAACAATGATTTATTCACATACAATACCTATAACAAAAATAACAACATGTCATAAAAGAAAAGTTTGCAAAATAAAATAAAATTAACAACAATTTCTACAATACGTAGATGCTCTTTAAAAGAGTACACGGGGAAATCTTACGAAGTTATGTTCTTTTTGAGCATCTTATTTTGTAACCTTGTTAATATCCTTGGCAATATTGCCGTGCTTACGATAAGAATGTAAGTCTATATATATTTCAAATATACATACTGTTAATATTGTAAGCACGACAGATAATCCGTCAAAAGTGCTTAAGTATTCTTCTACTCAATCGTAGAATCTATAAGCCTCTGTCCTGGAAAGTTGTCATTTTGCAGATGTGGCCTAAACTAAGGGATAAGCCACGTATTTAAGAGTCGATACTTCCTCAGCTCGAATTCAAAATTTTCCCGTAATTATACGGATCATTATGCTTGAGTCAAGCGACAGGGACACTGGCTTTATTTCAGAATTACTTTTCACAAACGAAATTAAAACCATTCGAAAAATATATATCGTATATTATACTTGTTCTATTTAGTTCAGTTGATATTGAAAAATCATGGGTTTATATAATGCGCCTATTGAATACAGCGGTTTTGTTGTAAAATTTCGAGGTAATAATTATTAATACAAAGATCGAACACTCCGAAAAAACACTCAGAAAAAATTCCTTCGATCCGGTCGGATTCGAACCGACGTCTTCTTGCATACCGTGCCAGACGCTATACCAACTAAGCCACGGAACGAACCAACGGACCTCACGAATTTTTCTATGTGCTTGCGTCGTGTCTTTGTACTTGGTCTTTCAACGACTTTTTAGTCGTAGCGCCATCTATGAGAAATCTATTACAGATTTATCACCCAGTTAGTACCTTTACAGCTACCAGTCCTGGCGAGAGATGTCGCTATTCACTGTATTAATTAAATTTTTATTGAAAATTGTAAGTGACTAACTGAGTGTTTTTTCGGAGTGTTCGATCTTTGTATTAATAATTATAACAAACTAGTGGAGTAATTTCACAAAAAATAATTGAATATCAATTCAATAAAAATTTAATTAATTTCGAGGTAAGTTTGCGTTTTTTTTCCAACGTGAAAATTTTTAGGAATCGTATTTTCACAACGTATAGTAATCAGTGTATATTCTCCATTTTACTATATATTTTTTCCAAAGCGATTGATTCAACACTTTCACTGTTATGCGAATCAACCAAAGCCATTTGAGGTGGTATAGACTCTTAAGTAATTGTGGTACGGGTACGGGCGCAGGCAGCGGCGGCGAGCAAGTACCCTCGTTTGCTCCATTCTTATGTCCTACCCTAAATACGTCACGTTCTAACGCCTCATCCACACTAAGCACCTAACATTGTTTTCCAGCTGGGGTACCGGCTATATGAAGCTCATGATTAAGGACTCCGGACAGGTTCAAAACATGGTTAACAAAAATTAGACATAAATACGTGAGTTATCCGTTGGTTTACTTAACGTTCGAGTGGATTCGCTCTGGACCTTTTGGAGGGAAAAGTGTCGTTTTTATTTTGACTTTCAATTATTTTGTGAAATCTAGTTTAAAGTGGAATAGGATAGTGCTATTGTGCCTTAATCGAAGATTAAAACGCGAAATTATACGAATCTCGAACTAAAATACCCGTATCGGCCCGTTTTAAGGAATCCCGAGTCAATCCAAGCACGCCGCCTCAAATTGCCTATCCTCTATGTGGCGGCCATATTTACAGAAACATATTTAAACTTATTCTGATAAGCGGAAAACTCGACACTGGCGAAATCTTAAAAAGAAGGAACCGCCATTGAGCAAAGCGAAGAAGAAGAAGGTAACGTTCGAGTCTCACGGTAGTTTTCTATTTAAAAGTGGCCTTATTACATCCGACTCGGTTAGGCAGCTTTCGGGAATATATATACACAATACCGCAGCCCTTACAGACAAAAGTTTTCGAGTAGTGGCTCAGAGACGTCGTCACTTACTATGGGCCTCATACACATTCAACACAAAGTTCAAAGTCACTCAACGACACGAATTATGCTCGGCATTTCTCTGCGTGATCGAATAGAAATGAGGAGATCCGTAGAAGAACGGAAGTCACCGCTATAGCTCAAAGGATTAGCAAATTGGAGTGGCAGTGGGCAGGGCATATAGCTCGGAAAACTGACGGCTGTTGCCGCAGGAAGGCGTTCAGTGGGACGGGGCCCTACTACATGAACGAATGACCTGGTACGGCGGCGGGTAACTAATGGATGCACGTCGCGTCCGACCGGCTAGTCTGGCTATCTTTGGGGGAGACCTAAGTTCAGTAGTGGCGTTTTCCGGTTGATATAATGATGATGATGATATTACACCAAAAGCACGATATTTTTTATTTAAAAACCATAAAAGCAGCAATTAAAATCATCAAAATGTTACTAAAACCTTTTACAGAACTAGAATCATGTAAAGGCTTTGTTGGTTCAAGGCCATCCCTTTCAAAAATTCTACCCCACACTGCAAAAGTATACAATTCCTTATTAGAATTCAATGTAAAGGTATAATTAGTTGTTTCTCCATTACTTTCTTCAGTATACGTATATTCTTTGACTTCCAAAGGCATAATAGACACGTCTAAAGAGACTGGAAAGTATGAAGAATCGTGAGCTTGAACCGCTGTGTCAGTGATGGGTTTTGGTACTGTTGCAATAATGGTTAATTCTTCGAATGACGCCGTTGAGTTTATGGAAAAATTTTTAAATCTGAAAAAAAAAAAACTGAAATTAGACTATTAGTAGTAGGCGACATTCGGCTTGGGCTTAAGGCGGGGTATTTCAACGCGAGCCCAATTAATATGAACAAAATAAGAACAGACGGAGAAAATTTTACACAGATCCCAAGTCAACAAGCGCCTGATGTCGACTGACGGGGCAGTGGGCGACGCGGCGCGTCGTTAAACCGCTGGGCAATTTTAAAATTTTGGGATAAAAGTCAATTTAATAACTACAGGGCTTCTTAGCTTGTTTTCCGGATTTTATATGATCGAATGAAGTACGTCCTATCGTGTAACAAATTAGCACATTCTTTAAACAATATCCTTAAGTGTATCGTATATTTTTTGTAAGAGCGTTATTTCATAGTACATACGTAAACCGTTTGATCTAGCAAAACAGTTTTTCCCGGTTGTCCTCCGGTGACTCTCTCTAGCGTGAACTCATTTGCTCTTGATACTAGTTTATTATTCTAGGTTTTATGGGAACAAATTTAGAAAAAAAATGTATGGGTAAATAATTGCTCATTTGACCTCGCTCACCTGATTGAAAGTGAGTTTTATTTTAAAAATAAGTAATGTAAGTTATACTGCATTCAAAATATCGTCGGTTAAAAGGTAAAACTCATTAAGTGACATTTTGTTCAAAAACTAGATTTTTTCAATTTTGCTTTATTGGGAAGAACATCTATGACAAGAAAAATTCAGTAAGTCTGTGGTGTCCTTCATGTTTTAATACATACCAGTCCTTTAGTGATTTTTCATAATGAAAAAATACAAAATCTTAATTATCTCCCTTTGGCCAATTAGGCTATTAGTTAGTTTTACCTTTTAACCGACGATATTTAAAAAAGTTGTTTGTCTCATTTGCGAATCGAATCGATCAAATGTGAAAAGAATTTGTACAAGATTTTGTATTTTTATGCAGCCGATCATTGATACCGATGGAAAGGGCCAATTATAAGGATTAATAATAAAGGAACATGAAAATTTACATTTATGTTAAGGAAAATTAATTATAATTTGTTTTTATTGTTGACATTGGTGCTTCTAATTAATTATTTACTAATAAGTACCCACTTATGGAACTATTTCCTTGCGCAGTAATACACTGCGCAAGATAAGTGTAAATAAAAAATATTAAAACAATACGCCAACTTAATATTTTGGACGTGTTCTGTTTTTATTTTGCTTTTTGTTTCTTTTTTTTCACGATATTCATTTTTTGTTTTTTGTTTCTTTTTTTTACAAAATTCGGGGAGCTTATTAATAAATAAATATGGCTATTTACAAAAATAACAGAAAATTACCAAAAACGTCGGCGTAATGTATAATGTAATGAGAAAAAGAAAAAGACGATTCAAGTCATTCTTTTTTCAAATTAAAGTTTCTGGTATATGTGGCCAGTGGTTCACATGAACGTTGTTATCATAATTTCAATCTTTTTTTAGCATTCATTTAAGATGCTTTATCGATATATGAGACTATTCAGGCATACTTCGCAACCAATTTTATTGTTCCTTGTCGCGTAAATAGTTAGTGGCGGATTTGCCCTAAAACCCAGTAGGACCGGGCCTAGGGCCGCCAGATTTTAGGTACGGCCTATCGTGACAAAAAATTCACCGATGACAAGAAGAAATAACTCAAAGTACTTAAATATTCTAAAGGATCACGCACATTATGGCGGACCGCACTGCACCGCATCGTATAACAATAATATTGTATGTATCAAATATAGATATGTTACATGTAATGTATAATCACTACATCACTATATATTATCACTACCGCGTCTGTCTGCCGGTCTGATCGCGATAAACTCATAAACTACTAAACGGATTTTCATGCGGTTTCCACCAATACACGAAGTGATTTATGAGGAAGGTTTAAGTGCAAAATTTATTTAGGTTTTGTGTAAGTGGGCTGAAATATAACGATAAATGTTGAAGATGTCGGAAAAAATCATGCCGGCTGGGCGCTTCGTTAGCCTGAGGCCTAGGACAGCCTAGACTGCAAATCCGCTACTGTAAATAATGTATACATTACCTTCGGCCACAAGATTCCAGATCGTCTCCAGTGCAGGCAAAGACAGCACAAACTCTGTTACCGCCAGTTGCCACGCCAGAGAAGCTTCTCACTCCAGAAAAAGCCGCGGCTCGATACTCGTATTGCTGGAATTAAAAAACAGATCAAACTAATCACCCACAGACAGTTAGATTTCGCTATTGAACCTGATTTTAAGTTAGAGCTGGGAGTGAGCGACTTTTTGAATTGTATTGTATAAAATAGAGTTGGACCTTAAGACCCTTCCCTGTAGTACTTCGTAGATTTAATCACCATTCAGGGCATTTTTCTCAGTTTTACTAAGTGGTAGAGATTTAAGAACGTAAACCCATAACATGTACGTAACATTATCTAATAATTAGTACTTACTTAAACTTCATTTGAAATTTACTTTATTAGCAGCTTACATAAAGGCTTCGTCTAAATTATGAATAGGTAGATTATATTAAGAAGTAAAACAAAGTCATCCAAAATAGCAAAACGAGTATCTTTATTTCTTATACTAGACTTATCCCTGATACACCATGTTGGTACGTGGCAGTCCATAATAACGACTAGTCCTTTTACGTATAACGTCACAATCAGGCACTTATTAGATACCAAATCTTAAAGTTTGTTCGATTCATCCGCTAGTTTCTCATTTCTAGATGAAAAAATCCTATCTTCGAATTCCCTGTACGCTTGTATATCCTTTTCTGTAACTATTTGCTGTTGCACAACATCTTTATAGTATAATCTCCCATAAATACCGAATGCTACAATACTATTTTGACTGCGATTTAGTTCTATTTTCAAATGAGCGCGGCCATCTTGTTTAAGGCCGCCATTTTGATCTGAATATACATAATCTTTAGATTCTAAGGGAAATCTATTGTTTTGCAATGAAACAGGAAAATAAACAGTGTTGCTGCATTTTAATGTATTGTTGTACTGTTGACGATAAGTTGTCACTTGTATGCTTAATTCTTGTATTTCATAACTGTTATCACGACGATCAAACCTGAAATGAGAGAGATTATCCATATAAATTACTTTTGAACCCTTTTGATGCCACTAATAATATTTTTTTAAATCAGGCTCAATTAACTTTTTTACCATCACTGGTTCATGCGTAAAGAAAATAAAAAATAAAAATCTGAATTGATAGTCGTCATAATCGATAGCAACGGCAATTTTTAAAATTTTTTAATTTTTAAAGTAGGTACTACAAAACAATAACTACAAAAAATGCAGACGAATTGAGAACCTTCTCCTTTTTAGAAGTCGGTTAAAAAGAATTTAAAGAAATTAAATTAAAATTAAAAATTTTCTCATTTCCTTAACCGTAATTTGTTGTCTGAAAAAAGAAAAGGTCACTGCTTCCTTGTTTACGTTTTTTGTAAATTACCTCCTCACCCAGCGTTTAAGGTTCACACACGCTCACACACACGACAAGCACACGCACAGACACACACACACACTTACACGCACACGCACACGCACACGCACACGCACACGCACAGGCACACGCACACGCACACGCACACGCACACGCACACGCGCAAGCACGCACGAACGCACGCACGAAAGACTGGCGCCTCCTGACACAGGCGACGCCTAAAGGAGGTTCCTTTTAAGAAACCATGTTTACAGATAAATGAAAATTATTATTATTATTATCAAGGTCATGAAAAGAGTCAAGACCAGAGTTAGACTACAGATAAAGAAAACATTTTTTATTAAAAAAATTGTAAAAAATATTAGTCATTATTGGGACAGCTGAATGTCGGTAAACAAGTTGATTGACTAATTACTACAATTAGTTTATTCCGCAATACGGCGAAAGTCGAAACTCTAACTCTATCTGGTTTTACTTACTTATAAGGACAGCTACTTATATCCTCGGTCTTGCAAGCGATAATTGAGCACGAAGCAACCCCGACGTAATGTCGGAGATGTTTGTTACTGCCGTCGAACACGATTGCTCGGTACACGTGACTCTGGAGTACATAAATAACCTTGGTGATATTAAATAATATTAAAACAAAAGTACAACTAAGTAAGCTGTTATACAGTGTGCAACAAACTTTGACCAGTTGCTACTTATTTCCAATCACAGTATATTTTGCGTAGCAACGGTGACAGATTGTTTTAAAAAATGAACGGTATTTTATGCTTATTTTTGACAACAAATATGAACAAACCCACCAGACGGCAATACTATTCGCGCTGTGTTAATTCGTATGTTCCGAATCCGATAAATGGTAGCCCGAAATGTCGTAATACTATTGAGACATTGCGCACTAAATCCGAATTCCGTCTTCCGAAGTTGAGAATACCTTCAATTCGGTTAATTTTATTCGCGGATTGAAGTCACTACAACAGTATTGTAGTAACGCGATGCGGACTGCAACCAATCCAGGTACTGAACCGGCCTTGGTAATAACTACACATTTTTATAGTATGACTGCCGCTGTGGCGAACGGCTACCATGCCGGACTGCCACGCAGAGGTCCCAGGTTCGATTCCCAGGCTGGAAGAAATATTTGTTTGGCCTACATTTACTTCTGTCGTGACTTTGGGTGTAATTTGTTATTTAAATGGGTTATTTAAATTAGGTATTTATTATTATAAAGCGTTCCTTTGAAATGTCGGTTAATCAGGAGGTGTACCCAGAACACTCTATTTCCCCTACGTCTTCGTGTGTAGAATGACAATCCCAAGAGTTGACAACAATTGAAATGGGACATAGTTAACGAACACTGTATGCACACACACACACACACACATAACACCAGACACAGCACCAGAATTTTCAGAATTTTGAGTCTCTAGAAGTACAAGTATTATCCGTATTTTCTCGGATACGGATCGGACGCAGTGCTCAAACGCCTTAAGAGTTCAGCATTGGGTTTTTAAATAAGGTTAGTAGAAAAGCAGCCATGACTGAAAGCCAACCGTTCACTACCCTACATAGTGAATGACAGAATTTGCAAAAGAAGGAGAACGTTTATTGTTCTGTATTATATTTATTTATGTGTTCCCTTACTTTCTGTCAGACGACAAATGTAAGATAGTGAATATCAATAACAGATTAATAATCTTACCTTTTATTTTTAAAGCAGCATGCATGCTTGAAACACTTTTAAGCACAGCGAAAAAAAAATCAATTAAACATAAGTATGTTTAAACGTCGTGTGTAAAAACGTGACGCGTTCCAGGCATAAATTTAATAGGAATATATAAAGTTCTTAGGAATAACGAATGTATAGTTATGTATAGTGAAAGGTTAAGGCAACGATCTATTAAGGCTTGTAGCTTAAAATAAAATCTCTCACATACCTGTTGTCCACCTCTCTGATTCATCCTAATGCGGAATCGGCAAGAGACTTCCTTATCCACCAATGTGAATTCCTGGAAGCCTGATACCAATTTTCTGGTCACATGCGATGGTATTGACGGGTCTCTGATGAGGACTAGACCGTCATGGTCTGTGGGATCATCGTAGATCGGTCCAGGGACAGGGAAATTGACCTGATGATATTTCAAAATAATTAGTTGAGGTACAGTCGATGCCCCAAAATTCGTGACCCCTTAGTTAATCTTTTGGTTCTGAAAGCCATCTTACGCATTCAGTAGATATTAAGTAAGGATACGTTAAAGATGGAAATGGCCTAAAAAGTTTCTTAAAACCAACATATTTGATCGAAGTTTAAAACGTGCAAGAAGGAAGTTATACCATAATGAATTTTGCGGTTCACAGGTGAAAGGTT
>NW_020653711.1:674699-770007 GCF_003589595.1 Hyposmocoma kahamanoa
TATAATAGATCAAATAATCCCTACTTTTGTTCCTGGACTTTTCTTAAAATAGCTCAGTAGTTACAACTTCTAGTTTGTCGGTTTTTTCATCGATAAGTTTGTTAAAAAACCAGCTTTAAGATGGTGTACATTTAAAGTATAATTTTGACGTTTTTTAGGAACTCTATTATAAATTGTATTTAAGACGACATAGACTTGTGATAATTTTTATCCACATTGTAGTTGCCGTTGATTTTGGTGAAAAATTGGGCTTACCCTGCATTTTGTCAGTGTTCTGTGTGATTCTTAGGGCGCGGAAGCGGGAAAAACTATCTTGCTAGATCAAATGGTTTAGGTATTTACTATCAAATAATATCTTGCAAAAACTATACGATACCACCTAAGTATATTATCTAAAGAATGTGCTAATGTGTTACACGGTACGTTGTACTTTATCCGATCATATAAAATCCTGAAAACCGGCTAAAATAAAAGTTTAAAGCGAATTTATTTGAGAGCTAAATATATAACTTTGTACCTAATTTTTAAAAGGAGATATTTCTTTTTAAGTACTATGGAGAACTTGCAAAATTTTGGTTTTTAACTCAAGCCCTATTAGTTATTAAAGTCACATTTATCCCAAAAATTGTAAATTGCCAAGAGGTCTAACGACACGTCGCGTCGCCCGTTGCCCCGTCAGTCGCCATCGGGCGCTCGTCGGCATCGAATCTGTGTCAAATTTTAAGGAGAAAATATTGTTTTATTTTATTGATATTATTGTTTTATTTTATTAACAACGCACAACAACAACGCACACACTCAACATAGCCCCGCGCTAGGGAAACCCTGTATCGCGGGTGCCATGGACACACACGAGAGAAATAAATGTAGGTCATACAAATATTTCTCCCGGCCCGGGAATCGAACCTGGGACCTCTGCGTGGCAGTCCGGCGTGGTAACCTTTCGGCCACGGAGGCAGGTAAATTTTAGAGGCATTTTATTGATACTAATTTACAACGAGCGGATTAGCGGATGAACGGATATAACAATTTCACTACAATGTCGTCTTATTTACCCACGCGTAATAAAGCAATACAGATAATACAAAATACTACGATAAGACGACAAGTAACAAATAAAAATGCTGGTAATCTTGTTTCGTGGTAATCTACAACTACCTTATTAAAATCATACTAATCCCTTTGTTCCGTAACATTTTTAAAAAAATCTCAAATTCTATAATTCGTAGTACAGAAATTATTACATCGATAAGTTTTTTATAACATTGCTTATAGAATTTCATTCAAAACTTTTTCAACTTTGAAATAAAAAACAATTATGACGCAGCATATTGATATCTATCAGACCATATGGATTGGATTTAACAGTATTATTACTTAATCTCCTTGTTCCTAAAGATTTTTCTAAATATCTCGGCAAATATAACTTTCTTGTCAAAAATTCTTACAGCGATAAGATTTTTCACAAATTTCCTATAAGATTTCATAATCAAAAAATAACATTTCAGGTTAACTAATGTGACGTCATTATTGATAATCAAATTAGTGTTATATATAAATATGACTGTTTTGAATTAACTTATGACTTGCAATTAAGCAATAAGTTATCACCATTATGGAAGAAATGATACAATTAGAAAACAAATTACCTTATCGTATTATGGTCGAGTACAACGTCCGTAAATAGGTACCACTAGTAGATACCCAAATTGCGGGTTGTTGAATTCTTTTCGAGGGTGCTTTGTCGAAAAATAAACGCCCAGTAAGATATTGGATTAAAATATTGATTGTAAAATAATAATGATAATAATTAGAATAATAAACGAAACACAAAAGAATAGTAACAACTTGTATTGTAAATAGCTATGATTGCGACCAACTGTCCGAGAACACATTAGCAACCTAGTCAAGAACGAGTAACTCATTCAATAAGACAACCGCTCTGGTGGTCAGTTTTGGTTTTTTATTATTTATTCTGCATATCCGGCCCTCACTTACCTAGAGTCTTGGCGATGTTCTATACGTTCTGTATAAGACACTCATGCTTGCCGGCTGACATGATGAAAACTGTGGTGGTGCCAATTGTCAAAAATAAAACAGGAGATATTGGCAATAAAGATAACTTATAGGCCGATCTCGCTGGCGACGATTATTACGAAGTGCTTGATGGTCTGCTTAATACCCAGAATGCTCAATTTATAACATTGCATGACAACCAGTTTCGTTTCAGGCCTGGCTTATTGATTGAAAGTGATATCTTGGCCATAAAGCAGACTGCCAAATACCGCACGAACGGCCATACACAGGTATATGCGTGTTACCTAGTCCTGTCCAAAGCATTTGACTTGGTATGTTATGATATTATGTGGGGCAAACTTAAAGATAAGAATATGCCTACAGAATTAAATAATATCTTTAAATTCTGGTATCAAAACCAGATCAATGTTGTGAGATGGGCGGGGACATATTCCGAGTCGTATCGTTTGCAGTGTGGGGTAAGACAGGGGGGACTGACCTCACCGATGCTATTCAACTTATACCAAAACGCGCTGATAGAGGGGCTCGGCAGCACACATGTCGGCTGTCATATTTACGAAATATGAGACAATTTAGCTACGCGGACGACATAGTGCTGAAGAGTGCCTCCGTATGTGGACTTGACAAATTGATCAGCATTTGCGAAAGGTATGCTGTTGAACACGGGCTGAAATATTGCACGCAAGCAAGAGTCAGTGCATGGTTTTCAGGGTCAGGGTGAAACCAACTCCGGATATTCCAAATATTCATTTAAATTGAGAACTACTCTTGAGGTAGTTACCAGATTTAAGTACCTAGGGCATCTGGTGACGGCTGATCTTAGAGATGATGAAGATATTGAGCGTGAACGCAGGGCGTTGTCAGTAAGAGCCAATGTGATTGCCCGCAGATTCGGTCATTGTTCAATTGAAGTGAAGGTAACTCTATTTAAAGCCTTTTATACATCTTTGTATACAAGCGGATTGTGGGCGGATTATACGCAAATGCAGTACACTGCTCTGCGTGTACGATTCAATGACTCATTCAGGGTGCTGCTGTGGCTGCCCAGGTACTGTAGCGCTTCAGGGATGTTCGCAGAGGCGCGGTTAGATTGTTTCCACGCAATAATGCGCAAGCGATGCACTTCCTTGGTGCGCAGGATGCGGGCCAGCGCCAACAGCATCTTGACCATTTTAGCTGGCGGGCCTGATTACGTAAACCACTGTAGTAATTGTAATTCAATTTTGATTACTTGAATTAATTTTACATATTTGGACATTATTTAAAATGAATGTACTGTATTTAATAATGTGATATAATTCTATGTATTAGTATAATTATGGACTTGTTGTCTGATAAAAAAACATTTGATTAAATTTTACCAACTTCTACTGTCCCGATTTTTTTCGTCCCATACAGTGAAATGATCCTTACATGAAACCGAGTCGATCAGCGCTAAAAAAAATTTGATCAACTTTATTTTTATGAACAACTGGCACTTGACCAAAGAATTGCAAATAAAAGCAGTAGACTTTGAAGTCGTGGCCCGAACTTAGGAGCGTAGAAATTTAAAAATACCATTACCGCTCTAGAGTCATAGCAAAAAAATACCGCTCTACTTACGAGCAACTATAATTGAAAAGTATTTTAAGTATTCTAAATATTATTATATTTAATAAAACAAAGAATGACAGCCTACTTGCGAAAACGCTTGCTTCTTATGCAGATAGCTCTTGAGTTCGGTTCCACCGGGGACCTGACACAATATTTTCAAATCATGTGCATAGTTTGATATTCACGTGATGAAAAGGATCTCTCAACTCTTCGAACACGTTTGAGGCCCTCAACCCGTGTTACAGGAAACTTACAGTGACAGTGGGACGTGTAGGTAATGATGATAAAAATAAAACAAAAAATAATTATAATACCCAATATATCCAGTCTTGTAAAATTTAAAATATAAAAATATAAAGCACTTTTCACTAGAGGTAGATTAATTAACAAATTAATAAAATTAATTAAGTTTATTAACAACAACACAACACACGTCTCAACACTTAAATTAGTAATTAAATTATTTATTGTTTTAGTATTTAGTTTCGGTCATAAAAAAATAAAGGGGTAATTTTCAGGTTAGTTTTCTCTACCTAATTTTGGTGGCAATTTCTATTATATAAATATTCTAGAATATTATGTTTATGGAGTATTTATTACATTTAATATTCGAGTGTATATATGTATAAATATTATCTTATATATCATTATAATATACTCGAATACTTAAATAATAAAAATTGCCACCGAAATTAAGTGGAGAACATAAACCTGAAAATTACCCAATTTCATATCTTTAGGCATAAAATTTATTTGCTTAGTACTCTATGGTAACGCATTTGGTTTTAAGGTACTCGTTCAGTGCATCTTGACCTGTAACAAAACGAAAAAAATTAGTAAATAATTCATTTTCATTGTCCAAGTACTGTCTTTTGTAGTGGAAACCTGTGTCAAAATCCTCATTATCGCCTTCGCCTCGTTAAAGGCTCCAGTATATCCAAAGAATAACAGAATGATCGAAAGGGGAAACATTGCGGTCCTTGATTAAATTTACTAAGTGACTGGGCAAACAAGTCGCGCATATTTTTATTTATTTATACATTTATTGATATTTTATTTATAAGTGGTTATGTATATACATATATACATATTTACATTTTATTTCTATTTAATGATCACACTTCCATAATCGTGATACTAATGATGGTATTAAAATATCAATATGTGGATACTTTTCAATTTAGTGTAATTTAGTGCATCTAGAATTTTAGCGCCTCACCTAAGTCTTTGCCAAAGCCTGACTGCTTAAATCCTCCAAAAGGCGCAGCGACATCGGTCTTGTTGTAAGTGTTGATGAAGACAGTGCCGGCTTCTATGCGCTCAGAGAACTGCATTGCCCGAGACAGGTCTTTCGTGAACACGCCTGAGGCGAGACCGTATTCCGTGTTGTTCGCTCGACGGATTACGTCGTCGATATTCCTGGGAGGCAATTAATTGGGTTAGAATTTAACAATGTGCAGGATTAATACTGTTTTTGAGATACAGTTAAGGAAAGCTATCGCTAGGCTAGAGAAATGCAAAGGTACATACTTTAGTACAACCAATTAATGACAATTTTGATGAAAATTCTTGTAAATTTCACCTTTACGTGTTTTTGTTTTTAAATACCTATAAATATTGAAAAGCAGAAATTATTGATAGTGTTGAAACAAAAAGCCGTTTATTTTTGGTTGTGTTATTATAGAGGTACTATAGATAGACGGTACTATAAGTCATTTCGAGTTTGTGGTTCAACTGTACTGTCCAACTAGTTGGGCTACGACGTCTCAGTAGAGATGGTGCAACTAACTCTCTTATGTCTATTACTCTTGTCTTTAAACTCATGGTTCAATTGAATTTATTGAATTAGGTATATTATAATGAGTTCGCAAAAAAGAACGTGTTTTTGCCACTAGCT
This sequence comes from Hyposmocoma kahamanoa, assembly GCF_003589595.1. NCBI lineage: Eukaryota > Metazoa > Arthropoda > Insecta > Lepidoptera > Cosmopterigidae > Hyposmocoma > Hyposmocoma kahamanoa. The sequence goes on from NW_020653711.1 coordinate 680,227, forward strand.
AACTTTAAACAAAAAAAAGATCTTTTTTAAATTTTATATTGTCTATGGTCATTAAATTTTAAAACGGTCATTCTCGGACTAGTCTTCGCTACCTGATTTCCGTGGCAATTTTTATTACTTAAGAATTCCATTTCGTGTCGTGCAATGTATTTTAATATTCGAGTATTGTATCGTGAAATATTATTTAATAATTACATGAATATTTAAACAATAAAAATTGCCACGTAAATTAAGTAATGAACACTAGTCTGTGAATGACTGAAAGGTATACTTCCGTCATTGACTTACAATTATATGGACGTCGGGTCCGCGCTAAAAAGTGTCCGAACTTATAGGGCGTTAAAATCGTATACAGAGCGCCATTCACATTCTAGTCTTCGTTTGTTCGACTGACAGCGAAGTAAGCAAAATTAGACAGTACTGCGATGACATTACAATTTTGAATTAAACGTTTTAGCTTTTCCATATTCCTTGAAATGTCACTACGTTTAAATAGGTTGAACTGGGACATTTTTTTCGTGGTTTTTGTGTTAGACCCGTCGTCCATTTATTTGTAAGTCAATGACTTCCGTAAATAAACGGGAAAGTTTGAAGTATATAATTTCATGAAAAACGTCCACGACTGGTGAATCGTAACCGGTGTCGTATTTTATTATAATAATGCTAAATTATACACATCTTTGCGAAGCCGCTAGCCGTGAAACACGATTGCAGTTAGGTCGGGATGTGTCCCAACATGGGCTATGTTGGGACACGTACCAACCTAACTTACCTTCGGGTTTTCACTTGTTTGGGTCTTTACAAAATTCTTCCAATGGACACGATTTGGATAAATAGTAAAATTAATCGATACTAACTTGCTGCTGAATTTGCTGATAATCATAATAGGGCCGAAAGACTCTTCTTTGGCGAGGAACATGTCGTCTTTGACGTTAGTGAAGATTGTAGGCTCGAAGAAGTATCCTGGCCGAGACAACCGCTTGCCGCCGTATACTAACTTGGCACCTTCTTTTACGCCCCTTTCGCAGAACTGCGGGTTTATGAAATTATTTATTATAGAGTATGTAGGCGGTGATGGCGGTGGTATTGCGAGTAAGTGTAATGGAGATCATTATAGTAGACATAGAAATGAGATTCCAATGAAAGTTATAAATTATATTATAATATTTTTCCACTATAAATCCAAACAAAACCTTTCTAGTCATAGAAATCTATTCTAGATGTTTATCGTAACGGCGGTCTTTTTTAAAAATTTCTTATTTCGATAAAACATATTCTTAATGAAACAAAGTAATTAACAAAATAAGTTGATGTCACGATTCGTGAAGAGGTGATGACGACAGTTCACATTTTTTTACGATATCAAGTGACTGGACGAACTAGTCGCGCGCCTGGTGTCAAGCGACAGGCCTGTCGATAGCAGTTGCAGTGCCACTCAGAGCTTTAAATCGCAAGTTCTAAGGGGCACTGCCACTGCGTACGTCACCGTGAGACATAAATTGACTTGAATCACACCAGCACCCTTCAAAAAGTATATAACTCGTCTATCTTAGTTTCATTTACATTTTTTTGATCCAGGTTTAGTTGCTTTAGTATCTACTCATTATTACTCCTAGCACAGGAACTTTCCTAGCTTGCTCTTAATGAGATATGATTTCGAGGCGGTGCTTTAAAATGTAGAATAACTAACCTCAAGGAGCTTATTCATATGAGCTTTATGGTTCTGCGGGCCATGTGCCGTGCCCCTGTGCAATGGGTCGCCGATAGCAATCTTCTTGGTCTCAGCGACGACACGGCGAACGAACTCGTCGTGGATGCTCTCCTCGACAAATAATCGCCCGGCAGCTATGCAGTTCTCGCCCTTGTTGAAGAATACTGACGCCATGCCCTGGAAAATTAATAAATGGTTGTAATAATCTGTAACACTCCTTTTGCACATTTGAATTTTGAGTTATATGTCGTGGGCTAAATTTGAAAACCTCGTCTAAAAAACTCTATTTTTGGACGAAATTTTTTACTGTTCAATCCAAGATTGGGCAATTAAAGCTTAAAATATTATTTGTAGACCCTGTTTTAGTTATAAAGTAAAGGTATATCACACATTGTCAAACAATTATTTCCAATAATTCTGTTTTTTTGTGTTTATTCAAAAGTTCACATTAATGGAGGTTACGAGGTTTATGAAGCTAGCCGCCTATGTGTAGCGTACGTACATTTATAATATATTGTAAAGTTATTATCTATATAAGATTGTATATTAACTTTAAAAGAATGTAGCAAAAACATCGAATTTGCTAAAAATATAGAATGAAAGAAAAGCATCAACACTCAAACAAACCTTTTTAGATTTAAGAGTACCAAGATTGTAAAGTATTTATAAGTATAATTGTTAACTTTAATTAAAATAAAAAGCAAATTTTTATGTGGTTCATCAACGGAAATCAATATGGTATAATGATAGATATTTTTACGATTTACAAACAGATTGTTTCAGTTCACTTTTTATTATTATGAATTTAAATTACTTAATTTGACTTATTTATCATTGTATCAAACTAGATACAAAGTTCTGTAATTACTATACATCAGTAAAATAATTATAAAAATACGTAGAGGCAGTTGAGAAAATCGAGCACATTCGGGATCGTTTGTAAACTACTAACAACTTCCCATGACTATATTATTAACATCACAAACAACAACTTTCTGTCCTGAATTACTGGAAAAGTCCTTACATTTCTGACAGCCTTGTCAAGATCACAGTCCTCAAAAATGACGAGTGGCGACTTGCCTCCCAGCTCAAGCGACACCTTCTTCATGTTCGACGCACACGTTTTCATTATTACCTGTCCTGTGAAAGAATATCCATAATAATAAAAAAGAAGAAGCATTAGAATATAAAAATGAAATTCAGCTTGTAATGGAGACTACACTTTCATTCTGTCCAGCTTGTTATACCCATCTTCATAATAATATTCCATGTGTCTTTTCGTACTGACTTATAACATATTTCCGCTGCCGAGCACGAGTCTCTATGGCAACAGTTTTAGCCTATAGGTTACGCGTTTGAAGTTCACGCGTTTTCGAGAAATTATGAGTAATTAATTGGACATGCAGAAGTAGTTAACTAGCTTCGATTAATTAGCAGGTTTCGAAGACTCAATAGTGAAACCCCCTAGATAATCTAATCTACAATCTCTTATATAGGTTATGTCATGCACAAACCAGGACCATCATCCTATCAGTACGCACTCTGGGTGCCAGACATGGGTGATAGTCAGAATGGCGGGTACACCTTAACGGATTTTGACAAATTTAGTATCAAAAAATGTACCTAAATTGTACTATTTAATACCTGTGTTTAAATAAATTTACCTCCATCAGAACGAAGTTATAGCAATATCAAAGGGAAAACCGACGTATTGACAGTCAATATGGCGGGTGTACCTCAAATTAACAATTATTATTTAATAACATTGACTATAATTGTAAGTCAATGTTTATAACTATAAAAACTTATTATACCAAAAAATTGTACCTTAATAGTACTCAATCTGCTGGTTAGTTTCTGAGATATGAAATTAGATTTTAGAGTAGCGTGTGCAACGAATCCTGACAGATTTAGTACGAAAAAAATGTACCTAAATTGTACTATTTAGTACCTGTGTTTAAATAAATTGTAACTCTATCAGAACGAAGTTATAGCGAAATCAAAATTGTAAATATTGTCGTAATTTTTTTTAAATAAATTTTCCGCCATTTTAGGTGTTTCGGGTTCGACGCTAATATAGTTAGTTATTCTGGTACTCAACGTCTGTGTTCTACATAAATAAGTGAAGTAAATTTGCCATAGAGCTAGGCAGGTGTTCATGATATTTACCAATTTCAGTGCTTCCAGTGAACCCGAGTTTCCTCACAAGCGGGTGTTCCGCCAGCGCTTGGCCGGTGACGGTGCCGGAACCAGGGACGATGTTGATCACGCCAGCGGGAATGCCTGCCAGGACAGACAGCTCTGCGAACTTGAGGGCCGTTAGAGGACACACCTAAGGGAAAAATGGTATTTTAAAGTATTAATTTTATAGTCGTACGCCTGTTCACAACAAGTGCAGTGCCACTTAGCACTTTAAGCAAATCACAAAGATCTGAGGGGCAGTGCCGCTGCGCCCGTCACCCTGAGACCAGTTGAAAAGTCCGATGTGGCTGTAATTTCATCATAGCGTTCTTTCAAATTTCAATAATCGAGAAAGAAAATATCAAGAACTGGAAGTTAACTTATTGGTTAGCATACTGGGTTAAAAGCACGAGAAGCTTGACAATTTAAACTCAACTCTATGCTGTTTACTATAAGAGTGGTCTAAAATTTGATTTGCTCTTGATTGTATTAGGTCTAATAATCTAGTGTTCGTCTAGAAGAAATCGTCTGCCGGTTTTGGTTTTTATTTTTTTATGATACTAAGTGACGGGGTGAACAAGTTGTGCGCTTGATGGTAAGCGACACGCAAAGATCTGAAAGGCACTGCCATTGCGCCCGTCACCCGACAGACGTTGAAAAGTCCAATGTACCTGTAATTTCACCCGCACCCTTACCGTTCAAAACCGGAATGCAGTAATGCTCACATTATTGCTTGGCGGCAGAAATAGGTAAGGTGGCAGTATTTCACTGGACGAACTCTTTTACAAGGAACTCTAATACAACTAAATTTGTATTCAATTATGTACAAAAGTAACTTTGTTACTAATCGGCGCTCGGCCGAAGAATGTTTGAACAAGTTCGTATTATTTATATGATTTTCATGTTATAAAACCGCTTTTGACGTACGATTTGTTTTTTCAAAACAAAGCAACGTTTCGTGCTCTTTGTAAATCCCACGGTCACGGTTGACTCAGCTAGTCGATTCCAAATAAGTTGATTTGATTATTTCATGGAACAGCTATTACATATATTTAAATACGAAGGGATGGCCACGCCTTGAATAATCTACCCTAATAATAATACAGACGTTACTTGATGAAAATATGCATTAGATTTTATTTTTTGCCCCAAATAGCAAAAAAAATTTGCTGTTTCATATTCAACCCATTCACGTCCCACTACTGGATATGAGCTTTCTCCAATAAGGGGGTCTCCTTCACTTTTCCACGGGTCGTGAATCTTCGATATGCAGGTTCATTAGTGAGAGAAATTGTAATTAGCATTCACAAATGTTACTGTGGCATCGTGAGTCTATGAGGTCATTAAAAAAAAATGTAACACCTGTTGCGGTTCTTGCACCACCTTTTCATAAACTTCTTTTAAATAAATTTAAAGTAACAACTGAGGGAGAGGTAAACGTAGTATTTATAGTAGTACGCTGTCTTAATTTGACAAATAATCGGCAGAAACAATGTTTAAATGACAACACCATCAAGTGTTTGATAAATATTAGTACGAATTAGTGAATGAAACGACAAAATTGCAAAAAGTTTGCCAGATTACAAGCAGAAATGGTGGCTTAAAGTTTTTACTTTGACAAACAATTAGTACAAACGGGTTTAAATAGTAACTGAACCTGAAAGAGAGAATCTGTTTGTCGAAAGACTGTCATTCGAATTACTCAATTAGCCGGCAGAATTTGTAAATACAACCTCTAGTCAAAGTAGCTGGTGTTACATGCGCTATAGAATTACTCTACATTTATTTATATATAACCTTTCTCCTTTTACCTTTAAAAGTTCTAATTATTATGTACGCAATGCTTACGGCAGCGGGTTTCATGACGACGGTATTGCCAGCTGCGAGACAGGCAGCCATCTTCCATGATAGCATCATCAGAGGATAGTTCCATGGTGTGATAAGTGCGCATACGCCGATTGGCTCCTTCTTTGTAATTGTAAGGTTCCTGTAAGGTTATTTTTACTAAGTTATTATATTATTAAAAAACGAAACCCCAAATTTGAGTATTTTTTGGGTGGAATGTTTTATCTATCTCAGGTACTATAAGGACAATAGATTTATTATAACTTTAAGTGAGTATATTTATTATTTTGTGATATCTTTTGGAGGTACTCGAGACGCGTCAGACAAATATTACGATTAAAATGTAGCGAGTTTCAAAAAGGTAGGATCTGAAAAACAGCTTAAGCTGAGACTCTATCCTTTTTATCTACACAATATCTATAAGTGATGTTATTTACGACTAAATTGTTTTGTAAATGTAGATAAATAAAGTTCTTTATTATTATTATTATTTAACACGTATTTTATATTTATGTTTTCCCTAAACAAAATATTTGAGTTACATTTAAATAGATTCTTTATACGTGAAAAATATTTAGGAGGTTTATAAATGTCCTAAATTTCTCTACTATCAATAAAATTATAATAGATAATAGAACATTGCAGCCTGATAATAAAAATTGTATAAAAAGCTTTTGCACGTTTATTCAAGGGGACTTTATTGTTTGGTAATATATGAAGGGTCATTATGGTTTCAACATTTATATCATATTATCTCGAGATACTAGCAATGCATATTAGACAACATCATATCGCACTGCTATTAAAATAGTGTTATAACTCAAAATATGTGAAATTCAAGATGATATCGCATTACTAATACAATAGTGTATGACTCAAAATATGAATTTATTCAGTATAGCTGAAAAACGAATTAGTCGGTTCCCGCGAGATTATTATAATTTTTTTATAGGTTACAGTTTATTAAACATCTGAACAATTTCCTACTTGCCAAATGGAAGTATATTTAAAAACAAGTGAAAAATAATTTAATATTTTTGAGTGAGAACTGGTGTCCTGAACTAGCTCATAAAACGTTTGTCTAATTCTGGGTTAAGTGTCAAATTTTAGGTTTAGAAATGGTATAATCTTAACTTTCACATTTTTTGAGTTATAACACTATTGTACTAGTAGTGTGATATCATTGGTGAACATAAAATTTGATTCCCTATACTTCAATAAAACCGTCGGTCGTTAGAATATTGTAAGAAACAATAAAAAAATACTTATTTAAAAATGAGCTACTTCTGACCAAAAAAGTCCTTACGCAAAAATATGAAATTATTTTTTCCCTTATTTTTAAATATATTTGGCAAGTAGGACATTATTTAGATGTCAGTTACAAACTTTAACCTAGATATATATTTTAATGATCTTTTACGAGAAATGAGTAATTCGTTTTTCATCGGTTCTGAAAAAATACACTTTAGAGTTAATACACTATTGTACTAACGGTGCGATATACGTTGCTCTAATCAAAGTAAGTAACCGAAAAACTTTTTTATAATATCAAGTGGCGGGACGAACAAGTCATGCGCCTGATGGTAAGCTACACGCCTGTTCATAACTTGTGTTATAGAAATCTAAAATAACGGCGGTACCACAAACATCCAGATCGGAGGCGATGCAGAACAGTTTTTCTACATTGATCCGACCGGGCGGGGATCGAATCCGGGACCTCATAGATGACGACACCATGAAAACCAGTATGCAAGCAAAACTCAATCACGGAGGTCATCAATGAATGTTGGACAAATATATAATGTACAGTAATTATGTATATCTTACCTATTAGGTCGTGCATGGTTAATAGGAATAGTGGAGCCCTGTATCTTGTCGCACCAACCAGCGAAGTACCGCCACGTCTCTATGGACATACCGACGTGGGTTTTGAGTGCGAGAGTGTACACGGCACCTGAGTCTATCGACTCTATGGTCGCTAGCTCTTCTTTGTGTTGCTCCATTAGGTCGGCCAATCTGTTAAAAAATAATAATAATAAAGCACACGTTTATAGCTAGGGAAACCCAGTATCGCGGGTGCCATTTACACATAGATAGACAACCACAAATTATACCCAACAAGAGAAAAAATGAAGGCCAGACAAATATTTCTCCCAGGATGGTAACCTTTTGAACACGAAGGCAGTAAATCTTTTTTTGTAACTAATTTGGGATCATTAAATTTGCAGAGGTTTGTAAAAATAAATAATAATAATAAGCCCGTTACACCAAGTACCAAGTACCAAGTATCAACGCACACACTCAACATAGCCCCGCACTAGGGAAACCCTGGTCGCGGGTGCCACGGACACACACATAGATAACCACAAATTACACCCAAACTCACGAGAGAAATAAATGTAGGCCATACAAATATTTCTCCCGGCCCAGGAATCGAACCTGGGACCTCTGCGTGGCAGTCCGGCATGGTAACCGTTCGGCCACGAAGGCATTTCGTGCTATTAGACAATATATATTTGACAATATCACATACGACGCTTCGATCCCAAAGTAAGTAACTAAATCACTTGTGTTATGGAAATCCAAAACAATGAGACGGTAGCACAAACACCCAGCCCCGAGGCAATATAAAAAAATAATAGTTTCTACATTGACCCGGCCGGGGATCGAACGCGGGACCTCAGAGATGGCGACACCATGAAAACCGGTGTGCAAGCCACTCGACCACAGACGTCGTCAGACATATTTATTTTTAGTTTTTTACCACTTTAGGGTGGTTTGTGTTAATATTAGACACGTGATGACTACCATCTCAATCAACCGTGATTATAGGAACTGTGAAGGGTCCGAAACGTTGAAAAAACAAATATACGCGATTTAGATCCTAAAAAATAAGTTTCATTTCCAATGTTATAATGTCGATTAATTAATTTTGGCTAAATGCGTTGCGGAATTCCCGAGAATGCTAATTGTAATCTAATAATTCTCCGGAAGTCACGCGACCGGTTGTTTAGCTTGTTTGTATGTTATACAAATGACACAAAGTTCATTATAACAACAACGCAAACACTCAACATAGCCCCGCACTAGGGACATCCTGTATCCCGAGTGCCATGGACACACACATAGACAACCACAAATTACACCCAAACTCGAGAGAAACAAATGTAGGCCATTCAAATATTTATCCCGGCCCGGGAAAAGAACAAGGGACCTCTGCGTGGCAGCATGGCAACCGTTCGGCCACGGAGGCAGTTCTGCTATGGATACGAAAATTCGCATGTATTCCGTTCTTCAGCTATGTAAACTGAGCTCCATTTGGAGTATAAAATAAATAAAAAAGTAAATTACTTTTATTAACTTACTTGAACAATAATGCAGCTCGCTCCCTAGCGCTGATCTTGTTCCATTCACCCTCCTCAAACGCCTTTTTCGCAGCTTTGACAGCTCTGTCCACATCACTGATAGACGCACATTGTACCTTACAAATCACACTTTCATCGGTCGGGTTCACTATTTCCATACTTTTACCGCTATCAGAATTAACAAACTGTCCATCAATAAACAACTGGGTAGGGAATTTTATTCTCATCTTATTGACACCCATCTCCACGCCTTCGTAGACAACTTCTTTAGCACCATTACCGCCTCTACCTATAAACACAGCTGCGGTACAGAACTCCTCAAAAGTTGTATTCATGTAAATATCTTCATTCTGGAGTTCAATGTTTCCCAAATCCTTGACTTCTTCCACCAATCTGACAACGTCCATGGAACCAGCGCCTGATTCGAAGAAATCTGTTTCCTCTTCAATATCGATACGTAATATCGCTTTCCATATATTGCGAGCGTTCTCTACAAATTGTTTTTCTTCTGGTGTTAATTCTAGTGTGACCTTCTTGTTGTTTGCTTTGAAGAAGTTTTGTGCATTTATCATTTTACCATTCACTTTTAAACGTTGGATGTTGAGCTGAGGAGTTATAAATTTAAATGTAAGGTTTAAAGGTTTCAATACAGTTACAAGTGAAAATATGAGAAAATAGAAAATGATGCCAGTGATAGCCAAACATTTTCTATTATCTTCATTTATAAGATGACTCTACAAGCGTATCTATTATTACTTAATCTGTTTAATGAATGATATTGCTTTGCAGTGGCGAGACGTAACACTTTTCGTTAGTAAATCCGGAGTAAAAATGAACACTTACTTTAATAAAAACCGTAATTCGGTTATTCTCGGACTAGTGTTGTTGCTGTTTAACTGGCTTCGTGGCCTAATGGTTACCATACCGGACTGCCACGCAGAGGTCTCAGGTTCAATTCCCGGGCCGGGAGAAATATTTGTATGGCCTACATTTATTTCTCTCGTGAGTTTGTGTGTAATTTGTGGTTGTCTATGTGTGCGTCCAGGGCACCCGCAACACAGGGTTTCACTACTGCGGGGCTATGTTGAGTGTATGCGTGTATGCTTTATTAGTGTTCACTACCTAAATCACGTGGCAATTTTTATTATTTAAATATTCAAGTATAATATCGTGTAATTATTAAATAATATTTCACGATACAATACTCCAACATTAAATAATATTGGACAATACAAAATCGAATACTTCAATAATAAAAATTGCCACGGTAATTAGGTAGTGAACACAAGTCCGAGAATAACCGAATTATAGAAAAATGGCTTTGATCCGGCTGGATTCGAACCAGCGCCTTCAGCACTAGCGATGCGCGATTGTGAATGATTTCGATATTCAACTTGTTAGATAGTAATTATCTTGTCATTCGGATGACAAATTAATAACCTACTAATTTTCGTATTTGGTATTAAAGTGGCAGTGGGCGGGGCACATAGCTAGGAGAACCGATGGCCGATCGAATGGCAGGGCCATTCGGTATCGATAATCATTCGACTCGGGTCGGATACGTGTGCTTGGATTCGACTTAGGCGAATGATTTGCCTAGTCTAATGATTAGTGTACATTCAAAGTCGCGCATTGCTATTCAGCGTACCGTGTGTCCGATGTTCTCCCAGCTAAACTACGGAACGAATCTACAGATCTTACGAATTTTTCTATGTGCTTGTAGCAGATCTTCTTGGTTTAAAACGACTATGACGATGATATTCAATAAACTTTTCAGTAGCATAGCTCCTTATGAAAGAGTTCGTCCACCTAACCTATTTCTGCCGCCAAGCAGTAATGTTAGCATTACTGTGTTCCGGTTTTGAAGGATAAGGGTGCTGGTGTAATTACAGGCACATTGTACTTGTCCCAGAGATCTATGCAATTTAAAGCTCTGAGTGGTACTGCAACTGTTATGGACAGGTGTGTAGCTTACCATCAGGCGTACGAGTTGTTCGTCCCGTCACTTGATATTATAGAATAGAATAGACATTTGTTGCAACGCCACAACACATAGATACAAAAAAATATTGATAGCACTTAGACAAAATATTGATAGTAATTAACAAAATTTAAATTAAAAAAAAAAAGTTGATATCGTAATTATAGGTAGGTTTAATATTAATTTAACGTTATTCCACTACAACTCGAAGTGCACCGGGTTATATTTTTACTAATATCTTACAGCGGAATCTTACGAATGTATGATAGTATTTTAAATTGAGCGCGTAGGTTTCTGAGTGAAAATATAACCCGAATTGATGACGGCTTTACCTGGATCCGGTGTTGTGATTGGCTGAGATCAAATGGTTACTATTAGAGGTTACTACGCGTGTATTATTAAATATTTAGAAATTTGGAATCTTAAATTGCATTTTTTAAAACTTAAGTAAGTTATTTTTTTACAATATCAAGTGACCGCACGAACAAGTCGTGCGTCTGGTGGTAAGCGACACGTCTGTCTATAGTAGTTGTAATGCCACTTGGACTGTTAAATTGCAAAGGTTTGAGGGGCACTGCCACTGTTCCCGTCACCCTGCTATATAACGGGTGTGTAATGGAAGATATAACAACAAATAATCTATTTTTACTTTGTATAACATCATTTGATATAATATCTAAGGATATAATAAACATTCAGTATAACAAACGTTAAGATATAATGATTAGGTGACATAGTGAACAAATGGTATAAGTACTACCAGTATTAAATACTATAACACAATATTTCGTTTTACGACTAGCTGAAGCGCCCTATATTATGTTGATATTTTTTTTTTATTTCATTAAATGTAGTACAATCGCAAAATATAATTATTAAAACTTTGATAATAAACAGAATCTTTGATAATAAGCAGAATATTTAATTGCATTAACCTAATCTTAACGTACAGGAAGACGTCGAACCAACTAGCAAATGTAAATAAATTCGGTTCATTCACCTTTGCACCTAAACACCACTGGAATTATATTTATAAAACATTGTACTCAGAATCTGAAGTGTTTATATAAAATGAACATTATGCCGTCGGATATTAGATTAAAGTTGTTATATCAATAGTCTATTATACCTACCCAGGGACCCTTTAAATTATGCAAGAATATGTCAAATGTCTGTATACCGTAAATTAATTATGTCTGTTGAGCGTTATGTCAACTAAAAATATGTCATTTTGGGGTTATATATTACGAACCCCAACCGTTCACATTACTGCTTGGCGGCAGAAACAGGTAAGGTGGCAGTACTTCCCGGGATAAACTCTTTCACAAGGAGCTCGACCTTTAGTTAATTATGTGATGAAGTATGCGCGCTGTATAGTACAGTCTTTTGATAATATTTATTATCAAAAGACTGTACTATATATTTCAGGCAAACGGTGGGAATCCAGCTATATGGACGCCTCGCAATTGTTACTATGTTTCGTCTTTTGAATAAATAATTACCAACCTTTACTCCATCGTTAGCGGTGATCAGGAGACCAGCGTCATGCACCACCGCAGGTCTTTTCAATCCTGGTATCACCAGCTTGTCTCCTTCCATTTCAAACTCTCCCTCCCATAGAGCAGAACCGAAGAATTTCACCTCTATGATTGCTTCGGAATCTTCTATAATTCCTTCTTTTGTTTGTGGTTTGATGATACAAGTTGCGCCGGGAGAGGAGTCCAGACCTCTTATGAAATTGTGTAGATCTTTGCCAGGTTTTGACCAGTCGATCTGTAAACAAAAAAGAAAATGGATATGTGGTACAGGATATGTGTTGTTCTGTACTATATACACACACCAGGAGCACATCGTGAGTAATTATTTAAAAAAGTATGTTAAGGTTTAATGCTATTTAAAAACTACAATTAAATAATTTATTGAGTAATGAAAATTGTACTATCTATATAGTGTCTGAATTTTTAAATGACAAATCTGTAACTTCGTTGTCTAATTGTTGGCATATTATATACATATGTTATTTTTTTTATAATATCTGGTGACGGGACGAACAAGTCGTGCATCTGATGGTAAGCTACACGCCTGTTTAGCTTACCCTTCAAAACCAGAACATAGTAATGCTGACGTTACTGCTTGGCGGCAGAAATAGATACTGGACGAACTCTTTCACAAGGAGCTCTAATGCTACTAAAATTAAACTAAAAAAAATATAATAAAATGCTACTAAAATTATATTAAAGTAGGTTTATATTTGTATGTTATTTTCATATATAAAAAAAATTATATTTTTTGTTTATCATGAATAAATATAAAATAATTATTATATACTTTAGTATCATTTAAAGTAATATTATAGAAAAAAACTAAAAATGGGTTACACCACTTTTGCACTATAGCTTCTTTTATTTCGATGTTATTCATATTATTATAATTTTAATATCTAGGTAACATTTTACAAATTATTACCGTTAGAGTGGACTCAAGTAATTAGTGACCATAGAATAATATTTACTGACTAACTAATTAAATCCATGTGTGCACACCCATGTGATATTATTAAAAAAACATGTACCTTTAGATATATATATATAAAGCATACATACAATACCTCTAGTCGTAGTCTTTCACAATGAGCTCTACCGCTACGAATATATTAGTATATTTTATATTATTTTATAGAATATATAGTGGATATTCTACAAACCTGATGCGTCTCTGGTTTGAACAACGCAGGGTCGTAAGTGGCTCCCTCTTCTGGTTGGTCGATTTTAGGAGCCGTGCCGTTGGCGACCATATTCACAGACTCCGCTAAAGCCTTGATGCCTGAAAACAATATGTGTAATGATATAAATTGTCTAGGCTATGACAAGAGAATTTGCGATTTTGAGTGTAATTTTACAGCAGTTTCCGTCAGGACTAGTGATCGAGATATTTGGATGCTTAAACGTTGACTTTTTGTCGAAACAAGAAAGCGACTTCTTAAAATATATTTTTAGTTCTTTTAAATCCCGAGATGGCGAAATAACCAATATGTTCCGATGTTAAATATATAATATTTTAACTCACTATAAGCTTTAAAGGTCTCATAATGAAAATCACCAGGAACACATCGTCGGCGTTGGTAAAAAGTTCGAAAGCGCCATTTCGAACAATTTTTCAGTTTTTTTACATCCTTTTTAAATTCAATTTTAAAACGTAAACTTAATTAAATCCAAAATTGAACAAATTGAACAGGACGTAAATATTTTAAAACAGTCGTTAAAACCTAAAACACGGAGCGTGTTTTAGGTTAAAATGATTTATACAAAACACGGACGACATATAGTAGACATGTAGGTGAGAGATAAAGAACTTTATGTGCCAAATAGTAATTTTTACTACGGAGCGTTTCTTTTTTGTAATCAAGTGACGGGACGAACAAGTAGTGCGCCTGATGGTAAGCTACACGCCTGTCCATAACAGTTGCAGTGCCACTCAGAGCTTTAAATCTGCAGGGCACTGCCACTGCGCCTGTTACCCTGAGACATAAGTTCACAAGTCCTATGATTTAGATTTATTTATCATCTTGTAAACTTTACATTATTATATACAATATATTGTATTACAAGAATCGTTACAAATAGTAATAAATGTTACATTTCATAAAATTACAAATATCCAGTACAAGTTTTGTACTACGTAATTTTAACATAGTTAATGTAGTTATGTGAAATAATGTAGGAACATATTAAATAATGTGCTTGTAATTTCACCAGCACCCGTACCCTTCAAAACCGGAACACAGTAATGGTGACATTACTGCTTGGCGGCAGAAATAGGTAAGGTGGCAGTACTTCCTTGGACGAACTCTTTCACAAGGAGCTCTACTGCTACTAAAAAAGAAGCGTTTTAAAGAGAATGATATTATAGTCAAATAAAATGTGCTATGAGTCGGTACAACCTCAATGGGCTTTGGTTGATTCCGCATAACAGTGAATGTCGAATCAATATCCCTTTAAAAATATCTATTGTAAAATTGATAACTATACGGTGTAAAAACACTATTCCCAAAAATGTTCACGATAAAAAAACACACTTACTGCGAAGTTTTACAAGACTGCTGTATTCAAAAGGTACTTTACATGTACCAATGACTTCTTTTTTTACATCAACTGAACTAAATACAACACGTATAGTATACGATGTACATTTTTCAAATAGCTTTAATTTGGTTTGTGAAAAAATAAATTCTGAAATAAAACCAGTGTCCCTGCCCCTCGATCCGCGCAATAGAACAGACTCAGTACAGAAAAAAATTTAATTCGAGCTAAGGTGGTATCGACTCTTAAATAAAAAAGAAACGATGATAGGACGCAATGTCTTTTACCATTGCCTAATTTTCAGCATTCTAAAGCAATATTTGTAAAAACGTCTAAATTCCAAAAAATGGTCCTCGTTTACCTCTCACCTACAAATGTATATAACATTGTCAAATTTAAACTTCAACGATGGTACTAGTTTTTGCATTTCGTCGCCTTACTTTCAAACTCGTATCTTAAAGCACAAAGTTACCGGAATGCAAAAAATGGATTGTTTGTACAAATTTTGCAGGCTGATTTCACATTACATTTCCTTCATATTCACACACTGGCTTGTTACCTGTTTTTAAAGTAATGCATCCAAATTGACACCCTTGATAAGAAATTTAAAATAAACAGAAAGTTTTGCCATCTCTTGAATGATCACTCTTTATAATATACGAGTTTGAGAAAGTGAGGCATCATGTGATAAAAGTTAATGTAAATTTTGCATCCAATTAGAAATAACATTTAAAACTTAACAATAACAGTTTAATTTCCTTCAATCACGGTTTTGCGCGGTTTCTTTTTTTTATACATGATTCTAAGTGACGGGGCGAACTAGTCGTGCTCCTGGTGGTAAGCGACACGCCTGTCCATAGCAGTTGCAGTGCCTCTCAGAGCTTTAAACCGCAACTATTGAGTGGCACTGCCACCGCACCCGTCACTCTGGGACATAAGTTGGCAAGTCCCATGTGCTTGTATTTGTACCAGCACCCTTACCCTTCATAACCTCTTAGATACAAATAAGCAGTCTATGTTAGCGAGCAACCGAGTTGTTGACTTTCACACTAGTATGACCATGATTTGGATAAATTCTGCATTAAGCGTATAATGTCGGACGAATCTGTCTCAAATTATGTTTATTATGACCAACCTTCAGGATAAAGATATTTGTTGTAAAGAGTATCAACGGTGTCGTCAAGGGTTACGGGGAAGCTCCTCTGCATGAGCACCGGGCCGGTATCCAGTCCGTCGTCGGCCCAGAAAATTGACAAGCCACATTCTGTGTCACCTTCGATCAGAGTCCTGGAAACGTTTAGAGCGTTTAAAGACATAATTATGTGGTGACACGGAATATTTATAGAGTATCCCCTCCCTTCAGGAATTATTGTACTTTAGTCTATATTGTTATATCGCACCCCTCATGGAGGAATGGCATAAGTTGAGTTAAGTCAAAAATGTTTATTGTTCCATTAGATGCAGAAAAATATAATCCCACATCGTGGCCGTTTCCCTCAGATCTTTGCGATTTAAAGCTCTGAGTGGTAATGCAACTGTTATGGACAGGTGTGTAGCTTATTATTAGGCACACGACTTGTTCGTCCAGTCACTTGATATTATAAAAAAGAAAAGTACATTGAATTTAGAATTTCGAAGAGGTGGCCAAAATGGTTGGATATGGTGTCGGGGGTACCAATTAGGTACTCTGAATCTTAATAGGATCGGAAAGTTGACTTGGTTTCGTAGTAACTTGTAAAGAAAAACAAGATCTAATCTATCCTTACGGTGTTTTATAATTGTAAGTAAACAGGGAGGTATTAGCAACTCTTTATGCGTATTACTTGATGTCTAGACTTATTGCTTTAAATTCAATAAGTCACAATAATAGTGTTAATGGATTTGTTAAGGTAATTTAATACAATACGGATAAACATTGGTTGAAAGACTAAAAAACAATTTATCAACATACCACGAGAGATTCTAGACTATTAATGATATATTAGAGTAGTGATAAGTGATATGATAACTAATAACCTAGTACCTCTACCAGCGTTGTTTAAGATCCCTTCACTTGCTTCGACAATGAAGAAAACATATAACGCACACACTCAACATAGTCCCGCAATAGGGAAACCCTGCGTCGCGGGTGGCATGGACATAGACAACCACAAATTACACCCAAACTCATGAGATAAATAAATGAAGGCCATAGAAATATTTCTCCAGGCCCGGGAATCGAACCTGGGACATCTGCGTGGCAGTCGGCATGGCGACTGTTCGGCCACGGAGGCAGTTAAATATACGGAAACATTTTACTTCACTATTAGAAGTCTTGTGTAGTCCTCAAAGCTCCTCCTTAGTGGAGACAATTACTCAGCAGACATATTTGTTTCATGAGTTTCAGGAAGCTTTAATTTAAATTTAACTGCTCCCGTGACCGAATGCCACGCGGAGGCCCCGGGATCGATTCCCGGGGCCTCCGCGATAATATTACGCACTCCTCATGGGAAAACAGCATAAGTGGAGTTAAGATAAAAACGTTTATTGCTCCATTAAATACAGAAAAATATAACCCACATCCACTCCAATTCCTGTAACCTTTCGACTAATATTGTAGATAGAGTTACAAGAATTGGAGAGGATGTGGGTTACATTTTTCTGTATTTAATAAACATTACTTATTATTTATTTAATATTTATCTAATTTTTCTGTAAAGCCATTTATGCCATTCTTCCATGAGGAGTGCGATTTGTATGATCTACGTCTATTTCTCTCGTGAGTTTGGGTGTAATTTGTGGTAGTCAATGTGTATGTCCATGTCAGTACAGGGTTTCCCTAGTACAGGGCTGTGAGTGTGTGCATAAAAAAATGTAAATACATATGTTTACTCACCAATTAATGGAAGAAGCACCTCTGTGCCTTGGCAATAGACTGGGGTGGTAACAAATACTCTGATATTTGGGGTAGTTAATCACTTCCATGGGGATGAACTGCGTGCAGAATGGGAGGACATTGAGATCAGCGTTCACCTGAAAAAAAAAGAAAAACATATTCTAAGTCCATTTTTGCACTATTTTAGCGCTAATATGTAGGAGGTTTTTTTATTTCGGAGGCATTTGAAATTTTTAATAAGCAACAACAATGAAAGTCACCTTCTTTAACTTTTTTTGGAAGAGATCGTTAATTAACCTTAAAATCCTTAAAACCTTATTGCTAATTAGCAATGCGGTTTTGTGTACATTATAACTCCTACGGAGCTAGCGTTGAATACTCTGGGTACTAGAGGACTCTGCTGAGGCTTTACTTAATTGTTTGGCTGAGTATTCAACACCTGTAGTACCTTTTTTTTTTTTTTCTGTAGTACCTGCGTAATTAGAGATGGGAAAAGCTGCTTCTTTTTTAAACGTTTAAGCGTTATGCTTTTTTAAAAAAAGCGTGTTTTTTTTTAAACGCTTTTCCACTTAAACGCTTTTTAGTTTGACAAAACCGTTTAGAAAACGTTTAAGCGCATAGACTTTTATGTTAAAAAAGCTTGCAACGTTGTGTTGATAGCGAAACGCAAGAGCAGACCACTAAAGGTTTTAAGATAAGATTTTTTGTAAAAAACGAGTTATATTTTTATTTATGACATAACATTATTATATTAACATTTTGTTAATTGGCGTTTAAAAGCGTTCAAAAATAAAGTTGTTTAACTTTTGTAGCTGTTAACCGTTGAAATGGAAAAATGCTTATTTTGTTAACGTTAAAAAGTACGTTTAAAAAGCGTGCTTGTAAAAGCGCTTTTCACTTAAATGCTTTTTAGTTTGACGCTTAAAAAGTCTTTTAGAAAAACGTTTAAGCGCATAGACTTTGTTATGTTGAATTAATTTGTTTAGGAAACATAGATGGCGCTATTTGAAACTTAGGCACATTGTAAAAAATTAAATTGTTGAGTATCTATAGAACTGAACAGTGATAACGCTTACGCTTCAAATGGACAGCGTGCTTTTGCGCTTATTTTAAAAAGCAGACAGTTTTAAGTGATTTTCGTTTAAACGCCCACCTCTATTCGTAATTCTTTTCGTTGCTCTGTTAAATTAACCATGTTGGTGTTTTTCTGGCACTTTTCTTACTATAACTTTTTTTTATATAACGTCAAGTGACGGCACGAACAAGTCGTGTGCCTGATGGGAAGCTACACGCCTGTCCATAACAGCTGCAGTGCCACTCAGAGCTTTAAATTGCAAAGATCTGAGGGGCACTGCCACTGTGCCCGTCACTCCGAGACATAAGTTGACAAGTCCCATGTCCCTGTAATTTCACCAGCACCCTTACCCTTCAAAACCGGAACACAGATATGCTGACATTACTGCTTGGCGGTAGAAATAGGTAAGGTGGCAGTACTATCCTGGACGAACTCTTCCACATGGAGCTCTACTGCTGCTACTACCTTGTTTTGTGTTATTGGTTGTTCTATGTGATGTCTTAATATGGTTTTAATAACATTTTAGTATATTTATGTGTAAAGGATCGTATAATCTTTCGCTTTACAGTTTTAATATGAATTTTTCAACTCTTTAAGCAGTGAAATTAGTCTTTAATATAATGTTTCTTTGTAAACATGAATATCAACAATTACAATGTGTGAAACGAAACAATCTCGCCTTACTAGGGCATCATAACAATTATCACGTCACGAGATAGTAGCGTGTTTAGAATAACGTCACAATTTTAGGGCCTTTGGACTTAAGTGCGAATCACGATAATGTGTTTTATTTTGTTGTAATTTAGCCTCTAATCAAAAACAAGAACAGAGGATATTTTTTCCGTGTTGAGTTCAGTAACAAGTTCACGTTTCTAAGAGCCAATTAAGGTTCAATTTACATTGCCGCGGAACGGAATGGAAGGCAATATTTGGAGTCTGTAAGCATATTTGTAAGCTTACTGAGCTTTATGCCAATTGTGTAATGTAATAACCGACGTTCATTATGCTATGCTATTCTCTTCCATTCCATTCCGCGGCAGTACAAATAGAACCTAAGATTTAGCTTCTCCGTGAGAACACTTGCTCAAGCCATATACGCAATTGTAAACGTGTTACTACACTTTTCATCGCGAAATCAGCTTGAGAAGATCATAAAGGCTTTATATCCAGATGAGAGAGAAAAAGACGCGCGAATCGCTTACGTACAAGTGCCAACACGAACGCACAAAGTCTTCTTTGCTCTTATTACATGGACATAATTTTTTTTTAACACTAAGTGATGGGACGACCTAATCGTGCGCCTACGACACGCTTATCCATAACAGTTGCAATGCCACTCAAAGCTTTAAATCACAAAGATCTGTGGGCCACTGCGTCTGCGCCCGACACCCTGAGACATAAGTTCACAAGTCCCATGTGCCTACCTCTTTGAGGGCCAAGCCTACAAAATCAAGATAACAGTGTTCAAGACCTAACATCCTTACTGTATTCCTATCTTATAGTACAAGGAGTTTTCTGTTTGCGACTAGACAATTGTTATTATCTGGCACAAGTATTTCATTATGTATTATTGCACCACATAATGAATAAAAATAGGCCGAGAAAAATTAAAAGAAAAACCAGATATTAATATTGTAATTATGCTCTTGAAGGGTATCATATAATTATGTAGCAGTAGAGCTCCTTGTGGAAGATTTCGTCCAGGGAAGTACCTTCACTTGTCACCTTACCTATTTCTGCCGCCAAACAGTATTGTGTTCCGGGATTGAAGGGCAAGGGTGCTGGTGAAAATTACAGGCACATGGGACTTGTCAACTTATGTCTCAGGGAAACGGGTGCAGTGGCAGTGCCACTCACTCAGATCATTGCGATTTAAAGCTCTGAGTGGCACAGCAAATTTATATGTATCGCTTACCACCAGGCGCACGACTTGTTAGTCCTGTCACTTAGTGTCATAAAAAAAAGTTCAATTCAATGAAAAACATTGATTTCCTATAGACGAATAATTAAAAATTCGTATAAGTACTTTCGATTATCATCATGATACATACGCGTGTAATAAATATCAATGGAAGTTAACCCATAGTTTATCATTTATCACCATGGACGGATGGCGTACGACCTATGATTACAAGGCGACACTCAAGTGAATGTTCCACTTCTGGTTAACCTACTTTAAAATTGTACTTATGTACATTTGAGATGTAACATGTTGTTTATAATTAGTTTCGTAGAATTCCCTGCCTGCAGACTTATTTCCTGAACGTTATAACTTGGATCTTTTTAAGGCGAGAGTGAATAGGCATTATTTAGGTGTGCATGCTCCATGGTCTACCGCATCGCCACTTTCTATCAGGTGAGATGGAGGTCAAATACGCACCTATATATTTTATTTAAACAAAGTTATGTTTGGTTGTATGTCGTAACTTTTAAATAAATTTGTTTTTAACCTGTTACGCGTCCTAGCGGCACACGGTATCCTTAAGGATTTTAGTGCAGTAGCGCCCTAGAGCTTTGCAATGTCTCTAATGCGCAGCTGTGTTTTCATCAATTCATCCACCATTAAAATAAAAAATAAAAACCACCATAAAATAAAAATATTTTTTTATTCCTTTTTAATAATCACGTGACGGGTTAATAAGTGCCAAACAACCACATTTGTTACCAGTTTTTAAACTAGGAACTTCCCTGTATTATGAGTACAGGGTCAAGAGCATGTGAAGCTTGACACTTAAGATTTAAATCCAACTCTATGCCGCTTACGATAAAAATGGTCCAAAGTATAAAGTGTTAAGCCTTACGTGCTCTTGACTGTACCAGACAAAGGAATTCGCTCTGAAGAGTGCTTAGCTCTGGGTAGTGACCCAAAACACTCAAACTGGAACCAATTTAGTTAAATTTCCTAATTAATAACAACTATTCATTAATAGTAATTGCCTTCGTGGCCGAACGGTTACCGTACTGGTCTGCCACGCAGAGGTCTCGGGTTCGATTCCTGGATCAATATTTGTATGGCCTACATTTGTTTCTCACGTGAGTTTGAGTGTAATTTGTGGTTGTCTCCATGTATCCATGGCACCGGCGATACAGGTTTTCCCTATTGCGGAGCAGCTATTAGTGTGGGCGTTATTATTTTTAAATTGGTCCCACCGAGAATCGAACCCGCGACCTCCTCATCCAGCACCTACAGTGCAAAACGTAGTCCCTTTGAAGTCAACAAAGATTATTTGTTTCCATTTTACTTTATTATTCTATATCGGAAAGATATTAGATATGTTTTATATCTAATGGAAAGATACGGAATAAAATCTTTATTATTATTGCTATTTCCATAAAGTCAATGTAATATGGAAAAAACTGAAGGAATGCAATTTTACTATCAGTGCTTTAGTTTGTTTTTAAAAATACCTTTGTCGTTTTATGACAATAAATGACTTAGTAAACTGCATCTATTTTCCTTATAACTAGTTAGACAAGACGTAGTTACTTATAATCACTTTTAATAATACGGTATAACGGTTATTTTGCCGTACTTTGCACGTAACTGAGTGCTGTATTGCAAATCGTATAATGACTGCTTATAAGAGACAACTAATACGGCGTAGTTTCTAAGCTATGTACAGATTTGTTGAGGAATTCTAAGAACTAATTTTTACTGACATCATGCAAATGTATTATATATTGGGCTATTCTTTGGTAACACAGCTCCGTTCAAACTTTTAAATTTCTATACTAAGGTTGCTTGGAAGAAATTGCTACTTAGCAATCAAACTGCCTGTTGTAAATTAGCTTATTCTGTGACTGGGGTTTTATGTTGCCATTGTAATTTTTTTTGAACATCAAGTGACGGGACGAATAAATCGTGCGCCTGACTGCAAGCTACATGCCTGTCCATAACAGTTGCAGTGCCACTCAGAGCTTTAAATCGCAAAGATCTGACGGGCACTGCCAAAGCGCCCGTTACTCTGAGACATAAGTTGACAAGTCCCTTGTGCCTGTAATTTCACTAGCACCCTTACCCTTCAAAACCGGAACACAGTAATGCTGACATTACTGCTTGGCGGCAGAAATAGGTAAGGCGGCAGTACTACCATGGACGAACTCTTTCCCAAGGAGCTCTATTGCTA
Organism: Hyposmocoma kahamanoa; assembly: GCF_003589595.1. Lineage (NCBI taxonomy): Eukaryota > Metazoa > Arthropoda > Insecta > Lepidoptera > Cosmopterigidae > Hyposmocoma > Hyposmocoma kahamanoa. Next base: position 703,466 of record NW_020653711.1, read on the forward strand.
CTGAAATGTGCTTTAAACAGAATAGTTCATTTATTGACAGCAAAACAAGGAACAGTATGCGTGCATAAGATGTGTTTAAGGTGGTATGTCGGTATTAATTTCTATTTAAATCGCATAAATTTTACTAAAGTTAAAATTTTTCTACTTAAAAATTTTTTTTTTTCTACTTATATATTATGCGGTATAAATCCTAGTATTTTATTAGTACAAATATAGAAAACTATCGGACTTAATAAATAACTTAAGTGAGCGAAATATTTTTTGCATTACACGCTTCAAAGAATAGGTACTGAATTTATAAAGAGGAAATATAAAACTATTTTTTTTAATTAAAATCGCTCATATTAGTTTTTGCAATCAAACCAACCTTTCGGGGTCTTTCGATATCCCATGATCACGGTTGACTTGGCACTGTAGGATTTGTAAAGTACCCGAAATATTGATGTAACGAACTGCAGCAGATGCTACAAGTCTTACATTTCATAATCTTTTATTTTTAGTGTTAAAATGTATTTTTGGCGCCTTTTCTATTGTTTTGTTTGTTTTACTCGTGCATATATTATACTTTGTTTTTAAAAAAATTTGTAATATATTTATTGCAATCGTGTGGTTGATATGGCGTACATTAAAAAATTTGCAGTACCTTAACATGAACCCTGCAATCTTAGCATGAGCCCGAAGACAAGAGTAGTCTCTTCTCCGAAATGTCAATTTTCTCTCATAGACAAACGTTATCTCTTCTTGGAACTGTCATCAAAGAAAAGATAACTTTTGTCTTCGGGCTCGTGCTAAGTGTGCTGGTAGGGTATCGAAATCGAATATAAAATTAAATAAACAAACTCAATCTAAACATTCACTTTACATTGTCATATTCATTACTAATTATATTTTATGTAACAATTATTAGTTAATTTATTGTTGTTCTTCGTTTATTATTAATAAACTATTTTATTTTAAAAACTCTCGCATCGAATACAAGATTTTGAGATAGTATAGACACTTAAAGTTACGCAAATTTAACTTTTCGTTGTCCTGACCACAAAAGAACCATTTTTGCGAATACAAAGTTTTTGATGTATTTATGATAGAACCAATTAGAAAATGATATTGGTAAATCGGAAATAAAAATCATGTTACATGGCGTAATCACGGCTCACCAGTTTGTACTTTAGTAAAAACAATATCAATATCAAATATCATTGGGCCAAATTCATACAATTTTATTATTGTATGAAATGATCATGATTGAAAAATTGGTGTGCTTTTAAGAAAATATTACGTAAACTCTAGATATGACCTTGAATTTTGTATATGAATGTGGTTTTTTATAATACCAAGTGACGGGACGAACAAGTCGTGGGCCTGGTGGTAAGCTACACACCTATTCATAACAGTTGCACTGCCACACAGAGCTGTAACCGCAAAGACCGGAGGGGCACATCCACTGAGCCTGTCACCCTGAGACATAAGTTGACAATTCCCCTGTGCCTGTAATTGCACCAGCACCCCTACCCTTCAAAACCGGAACGCAATAATGCTCACATTAGCGCTTGCCGGCAGAAATAGGTAAGGATGGAAGGAATGTAATAGCAACACGTGGTACTTACAGATATATACTGCTCCAGAATCTCAGGAATCACTTTTCCTTTCACTCTCCATGTCTTGTACTTAAAGACAGGCCTGGCGTGCTCTGCAGCTATTGTGGCTGTAACAATTTTATAGTTTATTGATTGAGAAGCGGGAAAAAATGTTTTGCTAAAGGAAATGGTTCATGTTTTTTTATAATACTAAGTGACGAGCAAGTAGTGCGCCTGGTGGTAAGCGACACGCCTGTCTATAACAATTGCATTGCCACACAGAGCTTTAAATCGTAAATATCTTACTGCCACTGCGCCCTTCACCCTGAGTCATAAGTAGACAACTCCCATGTGCCTGTAATTTCACCAGCACCCTTACCCTTCCAGACCGGAACACAGTAATGCTCACACTACTGCTTGGCGGCAGAAATAGGTAAGGTGGCAGTACTTCCCGGACAAACTCTTTCACAAGTAGCTCTACTGCTACTAAATAAAATTATTTAAAATTAATATGTATTTACTAGATAAATAAGGGTTTTATAAAAATATACTTAAGAACATTGTCTAAAAATTGTGCTAATTTGTTACATGATAAAATAAAAGTGTAAAATGAATTGTTTATAAATAAAATATCTAACTTTGCACATAATTTTTATAAGTAGATATTTCTTTTTAACTACTATAGAGAATCTGCTAAATTTTGGTTTTCAGCTGAAACCTGCTAGTTATAAATTCACATTTATCGTAAAATTTGAAAATTGCCCTGTGGTTTAATGAGGTGTCGCGCCGTGAGAGTGGGTAGATCTGGTTTTGCTGATCCCAGTTAATACGTTAGTAACTCAATTTAATTAAAAATGTTTATTACACTAACTAAAACGTGGCTAAGTGATAAAATCTTGAGATATCATTTAAAACCATAACCCAGCTTTAGAATATTGAAATTGCTTATAAATAAATAAATAAACTGCTTAATGATATTTCAGCTATGCATAGTTAGGGTAAGTTCTAATAAGTCGTGCACCTTAACTAATTTTAACTGTTTTTAAAAGACAATTTTGTGGTCTATCTTTTGCTATTTAAAACGGATATTTGATCATTTGTCACTTATCAACATTTTAGTTAGTGGACGGCAGTGCAGTATGGTGGTGTACAAAAAGTTTCCAGAAATGTTTACTTACCAAGAGGATCTTCCCGGTTTCCTTTATCCAGTACAGTGAATACTCCAACCACTTCATGACCGTCGCGTTGCAACAGCTTGAACACTTCAGCTGCGAACTGGCTCTGCCCGATGATAGCTATGCGAAGCGACTTCTTTGGTGACTAAAAAAAATTATAGGAGTTTAAGTAGAAATACATTTTATAAAAATTATAAATTGCCATTTTTGCACTTTTGCTGGGGCAAACTATACGCATGTTTGTCGAAACAACGAAAATTAAATGCCCTCTAATAAAAAATAATTTAAAAAAAATAATTCATTTAAACCTAATTTTAGACAAAAATGCAGCAATAAATGTAACAATTAAAACGTTACAACTGATTATAATCAATAAAACTCTTACCTCTTCCGGTATAGCAACAGGTGGCATTGTTGAGTGTTATTATGAGTAACAAGTAACAAGTAAAAATAAAATTGACAATACAAAACAAAATGTACTCAGGTCCACCGTTCGGTGTTAGAGCGTGATCAAACTAACGAGAACACGTCAGCCCGTTTCTATTTAACGGGCCTTGTCTCCAGTATTGCGCTAACCCTGGCTATACTTATCATAAAAGTTCAACTTATGAACTTATCCGATAAAATTAAGAATAATCACTATTATTAGCGCACCATATTGTTTTGCAGCAATTGCCGCCAAAATTAAGCACCTGACAGACGGGATGGATGACATATGTTTGTTCGAGAATTATTATAAGCCAATCAGATAGTTGCCAAATTATCATTCTAGAGCATGATTGGCTTGCTTCATTAGAGCATTTTGGCGGTAACCAATTAAATGCCAATTGTTTTCTTTTTATATCATATTGTGTTTTGGCTTGGATAACATAGTATAAAAATTCAATTTTTACTGAAAAAGTTTGAAAATAAGGGTTTTTGCTGGGTTTTTGTGTAGTTATAACCCATGAAAAAGTAATAATATTGAAACCATAATTTGTCCGTAATTTTCCTGCTTGTTGCACAATTCTACTAGCTTCCGGTTCGAAATAGCTATAAAAATGGAAAACAGCGTCATACACGTGAACACGTTGATTAAGATGTTACACCCATTGCGTAATAATAATATGTAAACGTTTTCAGAGTGATATTCTAAAAGCAACAATTCTGATTAAACGGTCATCTCCTTATAGGCCATACTTGAGTAAACATTCAAAATAAACCAGATCGAAGCGGTTATGAGATGTTTTTGATGATAATTATGAACGATGAGGTCAAGCAGATACTGCCTATACTATTCTGGTTGTAAGCGGTTAACAATAAATATGTATAGCCATTTCAAGAATCAACAAGAGTGACGTTTGTTTTTTATATAAATAAGTTTATAAAATTACTTATTTTTTACTTTGGCCTTTATGCCTATATTTATACTAGTGCTGTACTCGCATAAATTGGCAGTTTAATAGTAGCTCGATGGCTACTGAATGACAAGCCACTACTCTTAACTTTTAGCAGAATACCAAACGAACAAAATCCTGCCATAGACACTATCGAGATTATTCAAAATTAACAGACATGGCGCCCAGAAAAGTCGTCCAACGGTACGACGCAAAGAGTACATTACATCTTAGAGGATGGAAAAAAAATAAAGGAAAGGAGCTATCCTAACTATAGAATAAACGTGCATATCTAAACAAAAATTGAACGCTGCAAATGGCGGATTTCCCTAGTATTATACCATAATCTATCGATTAATAAGATTTATGAATAAACTATTTAAATAAGTCTAATTATATGAGATATTTGGGTTATTGTGTGTTTTATAGACACAAAAATAACCATGCCTGTGCAATGTTACATTCGGTTTATTTTTGCTTTTGCTAATGCCACATCTGTTAATGCTGCAGCGACGCATTTTTATTAATACCTAATTGTTGTCACTGTTACTATTTTTGGCCATTTTATTACTATCCATACACGTAATTCAATAAAACACCTGGAAAAACATTTATTTTGACATTTGATGTACTTCCCTTTGACAATCGTTTAGTTTAGGTTAGTAGCAGTAGAACTTCTTGTGAAAGAATTCGTCCAGGGAAGTACTGCCACCTTACCTATTTCTGCCGCCAAGTAGTAATGTCAGCATTACTGTGTTCCGGTTTTGAAAGGTAAGGGTGCTGGTGAAATTACAGGCACATGGGACTTGTCAACTTATATCTCGGGGTGACGGGCGCAGTGGCAGTGCCCCTCAGATCTTTGCAATTTAAAGATCTGATTGGCGCTGTAGTTGTTATGGACAGGCGTTCGTCCTGTCACTTGATATTATAAAAAAACCGTATCATGTACCCCATGTACTGCGACATGAACACAGTTTACGTATTTTCGATTCCCGTGTTTGGCACAGACCATTGTAATACTTTTGGCTTACGACGGCACGCAGTAGTTAAACAAAGACAATAACATGTTTCTGTTTTCAATGTCGAAATGCATTATATACAATGATAACGTCTGATTTATATATGTCGACATAACATGTCCTTTGGTTTCCATAGTCTAAGCATTATATCTTAGACGATGGAAAATACTGATATAGAGTCATCAGCTCAAATCGTACTTATGCGCCCCTGGCAGGTAACACCAGAACTATTTCTTTCCTGTACATACAAATATCTATGGGTTCATTCTGTCTGTTCACAGGTTCTCGGGAGCGTTTTATTTTTATTAGGGATATTAAATTTAACGAATTTTAAACAATTTTTTGTTTTCAAATCACGTATATGTGTTTTTCAAACATTTATGCAATCAAAATCAACTTTGGCAGAAGGTCGTTAATTAACTATACCTACTTATTTATCTGCCAATCATTATTCTCACAGTTTGCCTTCGTAACAAGCAATATATAATAGAAAAAATATAACAATATACTCCCGAGCATATAGTTCGAGCCACCTCGCATTTTTGTCGTAAAGGGCTAGTATACAAAAATACATCTATAGTGTATCTATATACAATTCGATGATAGCACTATTGCTATCATCGAAGAAAAAGTTTTCCCGGTTTTGCAAATCCAAATTCCCAACAAGGAATTAGTCCTTGTTGCGAACTTGGGTGGAAATGACGTTTATACGCATAATAGTTTTTGATCAATCAAACATTGTTAAGCTTAGGGCACTTAGGGTAGTATTCTAGAACTCTATTCAATGCTCAAGTCAGGATTGCACTGGCAACACAAGCACTGGAAATACGATCCTAATGGCAGGGACTTGAGTATGATATCAAGTGCTTTAAGCCATACTCAAATCCTAACTTGAGCATTGAGTAGAGTTCTAGAATACGATCCTCAGGGTCGTATTCTAGAACTCTACTCAATGCTCAAGTCAGGATTGCAATTGAAACACAAGCACTGGAAATACGACCCTAATGGCGGGGACTTGAGTATGATTTCGAGTGCTTTAAACCATACTCAAATCCTGACTTGAGCATTGAGTAGAGTTCTAGAATACGACCCTTAATACTGAAAATGCGTGGTGACTCGAATTATGTGTTCGGAAGTCTATATAATAAACTCAAGCATTGAGACTGGTTATAATGTTTTGTGAACATTTATCAAAGAACCAGTTATAGCCGGATAAGGTTTGCTTTTAGCAATAGAATGACATACATAACATATTATTGTGTGATAACGTCAAACCGAGTCTTTCATTAAGTAATTAGTTCTTTATGAAAAGTTGCCTAATGAAGATCGATTGATCGAACAGTGGTTGTTTAGTTGTACAGTTTCTTTTAATATTGCAGACATTATGCCCTGAACTTTTAAAAGAAGCAGTATGACTTTTTGTGAAAGAGTTCGTCTAGGGAAGTCCTGCCACCTTACCTATTTCTGCCGTCAAGCAGTAGTGTGAGCATTATGGCGTTTCGGTTTAGAAGGGTAGGGGTGCTGGTGAAATTACAGATAGGTACCATAGGACTTGTCAACTTATGTCTCAGGGTGACGGGCGCAGGGTCAATGCCCCTCAGATGTTTGTGCACGGGAGCGTGTCGCTTACCATAAAAAAATACACGTATCGGGCGTAAACGGTCGTTTTACGACAGTTTAAAAGTTATTTTAAATGTTATACGTATAAAGCTTATATATATTTATAATATCAAGTGCCGGGACGAACAAGTCGTGAGAGCTTTAAATTTCAAAGATCTAAGGGGCACTACCACTGCACCCCTCACCCTGAGACATAAGTTGAAAATGCCATGTGTCTGTAATTTCACCAGCACCTTCAAAACCGAAACGCAGTAATGCTCACATTACTGCTTGGCGGCAGAAATATGTAAGGTGGCAGAACTTCCTTGGATGAACTCGTACTCTCGAGCTCACAAGGAGCTGCTGCTACTAAACTTTTTTGGTAGCAGTAAAATTGAATTGAAAATAATTTTCCATGATAGCAATATTTGTGGTGGTTCGGATTATATGTCCGGGAGTGTACATAAGGCGCACTATAAGTTTCCGGAACTGGCCACTTACATATACAATATTTAAAAAGTAATTACAACACTTGAAAATGGAATTCTTTGGCTGTAGAATGCAGTTTGTTTCATCTGACTGTCACTTGTTTTCACATTGTGGCGTCATTATAGAGATTGGTTGTCTACATCACCTTGGATTTATCTCGTGAAAATTTTCGTAGTATGATTTTCTACGACTTTAAGTGTAATTTAACAGCTCAGCGGAGCTTCGCTCGGCTTCAAACTGCTTTTGACGATGAAGCACCATGCAAGACGGGTATTTATAGCTGGTTTCCAGAATTCAAACGCGGTTGTGTGAATTTCAGTGACGAATTTCGTGATGGTCGCTCGTCCACTGCTGTGAACAAGTCGTAGGCACGAGTCAAATACGATCAATACTACACAAACATTTGGGTGTGAAAAAGCTGTGCTCTCGGAGGATCCCGCTCAATTTGACTGAGGCTCAAAAAACGGATCGCCTCACTTGGTGCAATGCCATGCTTACCAGATTCAACGAAGGGGCGTCAAATTTGGTGTGGGACATAGTAACAGGTGACGAAACATGGATTTATAGTTACGATCCCAAAACAAAGCAGCAATCGAGCGTACGGGTCTTTCGAGATGAGCCGAAACGGACCCGAAACCGGATGATTGCTTCTTTTTTTAATAAAACTGGAGACGTGGCTATTATTGCTTTGGAGAATCGTTGTACCGTGAATAGTGATTGGTACGCGACCATTTGTTTGTCGGAAGCATAAATGTTTTCGAAATTGGTTCATTTGTTTGAAAAAGTGCATTAACGCTAACGGAGAATATTTTGAGAAACAATAAATTCTTTTCTGACCATTTATAGTATTTTTTTCTTATTCATTCCGGAAACTTATAGTGCGCCACATGTATTAATAATTTTAGGGGCGGAAAGAAGCAGTGTAATGACAATACTTAAGTCACAGTGAAAGTTTCTGGATTCTGATAAGTCCAGATACTATGTTTATAATAGATTTATTGTTTTTCAAAGAATATTAATTTAAGCCCTCTTTATTCACACACTTTTGCATTCGTTGGAACCATTGCTTCGGGGCTTGGAAATCGTAAATTTCAAAGTTTACTTTGATTTTCGGAAATAAAAATAAGTCGCATGGTCCTAAGTCTCGACTGTATGGCGAATGGGTCATCAGCTTGTGACGATGTCCTTACACCGTCCCACCTTTTTATCGCCTTTTCTCCGATTCCTGGCCACTCGTTTTTAAATTTTGAGTCGTTGTTTAATAATTTTTATTTTGCCTCGCCATTCTGATTTTGTTTCGTTTTATTGTCACTCCCTGCTCGAACGCGGCATCGTATAGTGCTGTTTCAATTTCAATTGCGTCTAATTTTTATTCCTTTACCAGATTTGTAATGGCTACTACTAATCATGTGCTAATTTTAATATCGATCTGTAATTCTATATAACTCGGCCCTTTTGGGGTAAGTGTCTACTTTATATTCATCCATAAGCATATATCCGTATGGAATTAAGTAAGGGAGTGTTTTGTACTATTGTACCTGTCTTTAGATACCTTTTTTTGTTACAGCCTCTTTTTTCTGTTGCCAACAACTTGTAATAAATTTCCGTGGACCTGAAGTTTTCTTATTTTATTGCCGTGAACCTGGTCACGGTTTATCAGGGTTTACAACCTTTTCAAGCTCCACATTTGAGGCCTTCAAATACGCATTCGTTACCTTAGCGGGATGAGCAGAGGCGTTGTTGTAGTAAAGGACGATATTGCTTCGAGGACGCTTTTCGCAAACTTTTTCTAACACTCTGGGCAAGCAGGTGTTTACATAGCAATCTGCAATTACTATCCTTTGGTCTTCAAGCGCTACAGTAGTGTAAAGTCCTAATTTGCCGAAGAAGCAACCACTTTCTTACCAGTGCTTCGACGTTTCTTAACTTTCGTCGGCAATCTTCAAATTGAAAAAGACATATTCTGCGGATTGGCTTTTTCTTTCCGCTTCAAAGCAGTACACCCAGGTATCGTCACTTTTCGCCATAAAACTTTTATATAATTTTACGGCACCACACGCAGTCGTTTCTGGCACTCCGTTAAATCAAGCGGTATCCATCGACTGTGAAGTTTTCGAACCTTCAGATGCACAAGCAATATCTTTTGCACCTCGCTAATTCCAGTGCAACACAGAATTTGCTCACAAGTAATTTTTTTGTCAGTTTCAATCGGCTGTCGTACGGTATCAGTAATAAATACTCGATAACCGCAGTCGCCCCGGCCGAACTTCATGTACCTACATCGTCATTGAGACGATCACGTCCACGTCTAAATTCACTGAATCACGAATAGACAGAGCTACGACATGGGGCTTGATCACCAAACGCCAATTGAAGTCTCTGACGACTCTCTTGTTGACCTAAGTCACATCGAAAATCGTAGAAAATCATGGAACGAAAATTTTCTCGACTGAAATTCATTGCAAAAACTACTCACAGTTTTCTAAACGACGCCACAGTGAAAAACCAAATGGCAGTCTCATAACGTGCCTACATTGTGATACATAGATAGGCAAGTGTTTATAATTTTAAATCTCTAGTTGTGATAATTTCATTTCTCAGTTACATTGTAGCAAAATTACAATAGATGATTGTTATTTACGCTTAGTAAAAGAATAGGTATTTTAATTCATAGTATGTAAAATGTAACCGAACGTATGTAATAAATTATTCTTCCTTCATATTGGGCGAAAATATTTTAAAGGAGATCCGCCAAAAATGACGACGTTTCTCTAAAAAATATAATTTTACAAAGAGCCCCTATTAAAATTCAACAGGCAAAAAGACAATGTTAGCATGTGAATTTAGCAATACCGAAACTATATAATATTTTTGCTATTTTTACTCTAAAAATTGAGTTACATTATTTTGGCGCCGGGCCTGGGGTAATTTTGTATGGGATTTGGCGGATCTCCTTTACCAAGCACTACTGGGATACATCTTCTCCAAGGGGATTATTTAAACCAGGGTTCTAAATTATCAAAATATTTATTTTCTTTGTTCTTATCGTAACGATGGCATACACCATAATGTTTGCCATCATGGTGAAAAGATTTGCCAATCGCCGACTGTTGCCCAACGTACGATTGACGTACAAAAAAGGAATACGTTGTGCCTTCACATAATAATACATGGACCACCCTTACGGTTTGTAGACAGGCGAGGGAAGCACTCCCAACGCTCAATGCCAGTCTATCTCAAATACTAATTAAACATAAAAGGCAAGAGCTTAATTCGCACTCTAATTGCCGCCCTAACGGGTCATGGTCCATGCTCCGGCGTGGCCAACTACAGGGCAAAATACCTTGGAGTGCCAAGGTCGCTCCCCGAAGTCTTCAGCAAACCAAGGAGGCTGCTGAGATTCCTGGAGGAGCTTAGGTGGCACGAGTAGGACCCTGCACCCACCACACGCAAAATAGGCGCTTTGTCGTCGAGTTGCGGATACCAGCCCGTTGCACCAAGTACCAAGTACCAAGATACGTTGTGCCGTGAGGCGCCTTTCGTGCACCCTGTTTATTTTCTTTGATAATTATCATTACAATTATCTGATAATTATGCAATATATATGCGATAATTATCCATGATGATTCACAGTTTTCACTATTTAATTTTTTACTTAAAATGACAAAACACTGAGAAAACTACGAAGAAAAATCTTTGGGAAATAGATGCGGTTTGTGACTTTTGTGAGATTGATATTTTACACATTTTGATACACGTTAATGTAACAAATACATGCTACGATATTATATGTATATACGACGGTGGCATGTTGTTGCTCCAATTAATTTGATAAATATTAAAGTTTATTAAGCCTATCTTTATCAAGATAATTATTGTGATAATTTTATCAATGATAATTATCAATTCGAACCCTGATTTAGACTATCCCAAGTTGAGGGAACTTTTACCTTTAACATACGAAGCCTGTAGGGCTAGCACGACAAGGCGCGACATGGGCGAGAACGATATAAAGCGCGAGATATTCTATGCGACAATAGCAGTACCTCGCGCTTTAAGTCGCTCTCCCGCAAGTCGCACCCTGTCGTGTTAGCCCTACTGGTGTCGATTCGGACAGATTAGTTTATTAATTAGCACTTGCTTTAATTCTAAATTTAATAATCGCGATGAAAACTGTATGTCCTTAGTTGGAATGGATTTTTTGTAATACTTGTAACTGTTGTTTTTAAATATAGCATAGACAACCACAAATGACATCCAAACTCACGAGAGAAATAAATGTAGGTTTTACACATATTTCTCCCAGCCTGGGAATCGAGCCCAGGACCTCTGCATGGCAGTCCGGGTACCGTTCGGCCACGGAGGCTTATTCTTCCAATGTATAGATAATACCTATACGAAAACAATATTTTGATCAGAACGATTTTACTGCTAATTGTTGTTGCTTGTTTACTTGTCTTGTTTCTTATTATGAAATACAATGTCAATTGATTATTGCTCGTGTTTTCTAAACCATTGTCCGCTGAACAATTGAATACGCTTCTTCAGAAGTGATTCTGTCGTCCTGCGTCGCAGTCGAGTAGTGGTTTACTTTTTTAAATAATTTCTGTGACACGAAGTGATGGCCGCATGGATAGTGACATTTTTTTTAATTTTCTTTTCATTTATAGAGGTATCAGTTTCAACATTTGCGATAAAATTTCCATTTTTATGTACTTATTTTGGATTAAAAAAGTGCAATATTAATTTTAATTTTAGTTTTGACTTGTTAAGATACTAGTTTTTTAAATGTGTTGTATCTTTCACACCTGTACTTTATGTAATCTGTGCCATACATGTCATACGTAAGTACCTAATCATCGCTCAATTGCATAGTTTGACTATTTACACACATATTTTAATGTAAAATTTTATGTGAAGCTAAAATAAAAAGTATAATGTTTGAATTTGTCGTGTTTGTCATAACAAACTTTTAAAACTCATAATAGATATATGTCTATGGGCATTTCTCCTAGAAGGGCTAAATTTTTTAGCTTCGGTGTTCGAATTGTTTTCTTTTTATTTCGGGAAAACCATTGAGCGGGAAGGAAAAAACAAACTTACATAGGATTATTTATATTAAGACATAAGTTAATTGGGCATCTAGATTCTTAACAGTTCATGACATAATTATTACTTTTTATACCTGACGAGATAATTCATGCAACTTCAAAATCTTTCCTTCCGCTTTTTCTTCGCTTACTTCTGTCTGTCTTTTTCATCAAACCTTTCATATATAATTGGATCGCTCTTTATCGTTGCTTTTCTAGCATCTTCTTGATTTCCAATTTTTCTTTTCTATTTTGGTTTTCTTTATTAATTTTTAGCAGGAATCAAGTAGCAATATAAAATTGTGAAGATCAATAATATTAACTAAACATTTATATGAAAAATCCCATAAAATTCTTGCTTTTCAAGGATTATGGCTTCGATGGCAGTTTTTTCCGATTTCAGTGGAAGTTTTTCTGAATTCGGTGGCATAAAATCCACCGAATCCAATGTCACGAAATTCTAAATATATATAATTTGATATTACTCGTAAACATCAGTACTTTCAAAACCAATAAATTGTTATTATATTTTAGTTGCTACAACACATATTACAAAAAATATTAGATACAACCATAAAATTTAGTTTTTGAAATATATATTGTATGCATGTATAAATATTGTACACACCGAATTATAAAATCAACCTGGACCAAAACCACCGAATTAGGTATTAACACGCAAAAAGGCCTAAAATCGGCATCAAATAACCCACATGTTCTCTCCAGCCGCATGGGCGGGATGGACGAATTGCAACGCTTCTAATATGCTTCACTTGTGACGTATAAACGTGATTAGTAATGACCACCGAATTTAATATTGATATACGATTTCAATTTTGAGAAAAATGATACTTTGTGTTGGATTCTGCATTCGGGGCAGGCTACCGTTGTCAGGTTTTAGGCATTTCGGATTTTTCTCCATTAGGTCCGAAAGGTTTATTGGCAAAATTTTGTGCTCATGGCTTTCGTCCTATGTTATACACTATATTTTTTGTAAATTTTTGTTTTGATAAATAAGTGAAGTTTAGTGCATAGACGCAGAAAATTTTGAGCGGTTTTGGAGAAATGTCCATATTACTACTTATCTAACTTTCTAAGATACGTGTACATCAAAATGTGTACCTACATAATACGAGAAGCGTTTTGATATGTATAATAGGTACAATTTCTGTAGTAGTAGAGCTCCTTGTGAAAGAATTCGTCCAGGGAAGTATTGCCATCTTACCTATAATCATTTCTGCTACCAAGCAGTATAATGTGAGCATTATTGCGTTCCGGTATTGAGGGGTAGGCGCGTGTTGGTGAAATTACAGGTACATGGGACTTGTCAACTTATGTCTCAGGGTGACAACACACGCACAACGCATAAAAATCTTTAAAGATCCGAGTGGCACTGCAATTGTTTTGGACAGGCGTGTCTCTTACTACCAGATACGACTTATTTGTCCCGTTATTAAATATCATAAAAAACATACATATCAATATACTTGATTGAGATTGAATAAATAGAAATTTTCCATCTCACTAATTACCTATCTCCAACAAAACTAAATATTTTACGGACATAATTTAATCAATTTCTTACGCAAACGTGTGGAAGTCGTGTTACATGAACTTTTCGACACGGCACCTAATATTACTTATATTACTTATTTTTGTGACGTTATCTTATCGCAAAATATATTGACTTTTAAAAATGTTAAGTCACTCACTCTCTCGTCTGAAGTCGTAGGTACGTACTAAAAATTATTATAACGTTGGAAACCTCCAGTAGCCGCTCCGCGCATAGTAGCTCCATCTGGAAAGGAAGAGAGAGAAGTAACCTTCCTTCGGCTCGCGTCACGGCTCGCCGTCGAAACCGACAGTTAATAAAAATATGGCGCGTGCAACTGTTCTGGCAACACGTTTTTGCAAGTAATCTTTTGTGTATTGTATACTACACAGGGTGTAAATTTGAGACAGGGCAGCAAGGCCAGCTACCTTAATCGTTATAGTTAAAGGAAAACGGTTCTAGAAGACTATCCATGAAGTTTGAAGATATTTCGATCGGCATTCATAGATTTTGAAAAAATTGTACAGTCAGCAAGATAAAAGGCAATTTTTACAAAACTGTTTTTTTATGCCATTCGATCCGGTCTCTGGTAAGGATCAATAGTATCTATGAGACCAACTGAAGTAAGAGTACTCGAAATGTCGGAAACAGCAAACACTTTTTACCATACATTTTGAAGGGACATATTTAGTAATCAGTTATTCTAGGTAGTTAAGGAAACTAACAAATTGACAACGTATTATGTATTTCAAAATAAAAACAATAACAAAAAGCAAAATAACATAAATAATCTATGATAGTAAGTGCTCGGATTGATTGCCACCTTGGCAGATGCATTGATTCGCTCTCTTCCGCAAAGAGCAAGTAGCGGCTGAAATTTACTCGGATGGATTCCATTGAAAATTGCTGTAACTGCGTCTTTCAATTGTTGAACACTGTTGTATTTTTTTTATGAATTTCATTTTTTACATAGCCCCAAAGAAAAAATCAATGGGTGTCAGATCAGGCTGCGCTGTGGCCATTTGATAGGACCATGTGTTCCAATTCATTTGTTTCCACATTTGAGAACATTTTGATTAAAAATCGTACTAAAAGTGACAATTCGCTATTAACAAAACAGTTTCAAAAAAAAAAAGATATGTTTCCAATTTGGTTTTATTACTTAATTCTTATTTGTAGAGTAGTGGCCAGTTTCTTTTCTAACAAAAAGCTTTCATTAAAAATGTGTTTAAAAGGTTTTTTAATTTCTGACTCTATACTCTTACCTCAATGGGTCCCATAGATACTATTGATCCTTACCAGAGACCGGATCGAATGGCATAAAAAAAAGTTTTGTGAAAATTGCCTTTTATCTGGCTGACTGTACCATTTTTTTCAAAATCTGTGAATGCCAATCAAAATATCTTCAAAATTCATGGATAGTCTTCTAGAACCGTTTTCCTGTAACTACAACGATTAAGGTAGCTGGCCTTGCTGCCCCGTCTCAAATTTACACCTGTATAAATATTTGTCGAGAGTGCCCAATGATTAATAAATATCTTCATACGACACTAACGTAAACATTTTCCTTTTCAAAACCACGGAAACAAAAGTACGATAGTTACAAACATCCATCACATTAAAATTCCTAACTTGATAACGCTCTCTAATTTTTCATTTATAACCGACTTCAAAAAAGGGGAAGGTTTTGAATTCGACTGTATTGTTCTTTGAATGTATGTTACTTGATGACTCGTGAACCGATAATTTGAGAACCGATTATTACCGAGATCCTCTATGACTCAGGCAATTTTCAATATTCACTCTCGCCTTGAAAAGGCCCAAGTTATGGAATTCAGGGAATAAGTCTGCAGGAAGTTCCACTTTGCAGCTGTTCGCCATATAAATGTGGAAGCGTTACGTGCGAATCTTTGGAATATTCACAACATAGAGGTGGAACCCAAGCGTACGTCTAGTCCCCCGATGATGGAAAGAAGAAGGTGAAATTAAATCGTGTAAATCCATCGCACACTCTCCGTGATATATCCTGTAAAATACCGATAATCATAGGCAACTTTACGGCGTTGTTCAAGGCTCTGCAGCTTCGCCTGTACTACTTCCGAGTCACCTATATGACTCTTGGCACGCTTGTCAATTGAATCCAAGATGGCCAGTTGTACAATATGTTGTGAGTAAACAGGTGCGGTGCACGTGAACTTTTTGAATTTTTATGCCTTTTGAATTTTCGGCTATCCATTATTGAAACGAGCGAGATGCGTGTCAGTGTAACCCGCAAGCATTTCTTCGTTTTCGTCTTTTCGGAAAGGGTCCGTGGACTCTTTAAAATTTTGTGAAAGGTCTATGACTAGAAAAAAGTTAAGAAATCTCGCTCTAATGGTGTCTCTCCTGCAGAATTGTTATAGATGAGTAAAAAATAATACAATATTAAACCAATAATAGACCGATGAAGTCTTCTATATTCACCAATTCTTCCCTGAATTCTATAATAATGTTAAGTATAGTGCAGGTTTTAAGATATATAAAGTTCAACGTCTATCTGTTTTTTCAAGAAATTATAATATCGATAATAATATTTTAGGTACATTTTTGCGCAAAACAGAACGTACAATTGTTGAGTAAATATCTTTGGTATTTCTTATAATTCATATAAGGGAAATAAATGAAATTGAAGCCAACTAATGTTAATTGCAACACTAGCTACTATAAGCTGTGTTAAACTGAGTTACTGATTAATCTCCGTACAGAATACAAAAAACACCTACTTTAAATGTTCGTGGAATACATTATTCGCCAAGTTTTATTGAAATCGGTTACCGGAAAGTGCGCGAAACCGGATTCATTCCGTAGTTGCCACCCTTTGAGGTGGAATATTTTCTTCAAATTTAAATGGGATCAATACTGATGTATCCTCTTTCCAACAAAAATAGAATCATCAAGATTTTTATGATTCTACTTTGTTATTGATGTTTATGAATGTCACACACTTTAGTTATCGTGAAACATACATACAAAACCTCCTCCTTCTTTGAAGTCGGTTAAAAAATAAGCACACAATATTATCGACAAAATTAATCATATTTAGCAAACAATCAAGAAGTTGTTCTAATCACATTTGTACGAAAAGATTAACATACGAAAGTACAATACAATCCGAATTACTACCTAAACTACCGTAACAAATACCAACTACAGAAGTACCTATCTATCATGTTAATTATATTGTCACTCTTATTAGTATTTCCGCATGATACAATAGTTTTTTATGATACCAAGTGATGGGACAAACTAGTCGTACCCCTGGTAACCTGGTACCTGGTGGTAAGCGACACGCCTGTCCATAACGTTGCAGCGCCACTCAGAGCTTTAAATCGCGAAAATCTGCGCCCGTCACCTTAGAGACTTAAGTTAACAAGTCCCATGTACTGTAATTTCACCAGCACCCTTACCCTTCGAAACCGGAACGCAGTTATACTGACATTACTGCTTGGCAGCGGTACTTAAGTAGGTAAGGTTGTAATCTTACCTATTTAAGTACGTACTTGGACGAACTCTTTCTCAAGGAGATCAAGTGCTACTAAAATCTTTATAATAATAGGCAATGTAGTACATTCATACTCTTGTGTTGTATATTGCAGACTATAGTACCACGGAATTCGCACCTAGAACCTGAATTCTTGTCTAAGTCCCTGGGTCTCGCCATGAAAAAGACGGTAGATGATCCAGACGATCCTCGAGTGGCCAAAGAATGGCAGCTTTACCAGGAAATGCTAAAAGCCAGTAAGGATTCGCTGGAGAAGCGCGGAGAAGACGAAGAAGCCAGATTAGAGACTGTACTTGGAAGGGAACGAGCGAAGGCTTTTAAAAATTGTAAGTTTCTTCTTTTTTTTTTTGAAAAGTCAGCAAGTCAGGTTACAACTTAAGCCAGCCGTTTGGTTGTAAAGTTTATGTACGGACAACGGCACATCACACTACACATTTTTGTTCGAAAGTCGCCTCCATTGCAACGGAACAAGATATGTCAATGTGTAGCTTGCTGTGCTGGCTTGTATACATACCTATATTGTAGTTTATCAGATGAGAGTGTCGAGTAACATTCACCAAAATTAAAACGGTAGAGTTATCTCTAGAAGGTTTTCGAAGTCAAGATCAAAGTGAAATAATAATTTATTTTAAATTTTTTTTACATTTCAAAACGTCATTAAGCTAGACTGTTCGTTCACTATGCTGACCTCCCTGAGAAGAACGCGCAAGAAACTCTAGGCATTGCTCTTTTCAAATAAACTTAAACGCTATGGAATACACTTTGAATCATAATTGTGTGGAACCAAGACTCATGTTGTCTTTCCATACATCTTTATCTAACCAATGCTCTTCAATTTTGTAATATGACTTTTCAATTAAAACTACTTTTAACGTAAGTCATCTCCATCATTTCCTCAGTCCAATAAGTTTGAAACCGACTAAGTAACAGAACTTAGTCCACTCGGCATTGTTTGTTTTCAAAATGT
This sequence comes from Hyposmocoma kahamanoa, assembly GCF_003589595.1. NCBI lineage: Eukaryota > Metazoa > Arthropoda > Insecta > Lepidoptera > Cosmopterigidae > Hyposmocoma > Hyposmocoma kahamanoa. The sequence goes on from NW_020653711.1 coordinate 721,851, forward strand.
ATTGCCTATCTGATTTTATACGAAACCAACCCGGATAATTTCTATATTTAATCTGGTGTAGGCATTTACACCTAGTAGTTCCACAGTTATCGTTAAACTCTCACATAATAAATAAAGGTTAGGTTAGGTTAGATTGGAAACGTAAGCTGGAAATATAGAAGTTTGTAGATAATTGGTTGTGCTTGTCCTATTACTATCAATCAATAAATTTTGAATATCGCTATAGATTTTGTGTTAAAGGTCTTTAGAATGATATAGTGACGAAGACTATTAGGCAATAGCTAACTTATGGAATAATATCATGTGAGCCTCAAAGATGTCATTGATCTATTGTAAATGTGCACTTTTTTAAATAAACGATATTTTGTATTATATTTATATACATAATAGTATATAATATATATACACGAAATTATTATAAACGAACTGCATTCAAGGTAACACTATCATTATGTATAATCATACTAAATAAATATTTGATAGTCAAAAATAATATTTGATCCTGTTCTGTTATATACTACTAAATTTTCACGTTGCATTGTACTAACATTTGGAAACGGGAATAAACGCGTTTACATGCGAATAGGTATTTTTCACACCTACCTAGTTTCCCGACATTTCGGCCAGGTTGCACTAGCTGAAACGTCGGGAAACTAGGTAGGTTTGAAATGTCGGCCTTTGTTCGAAGTTTGCCTACTGCTTTTGCAAGTTTAACAGCTCAATAGTTGATTTTCCGTGCTCTCAACTTCCTCTGTTACACAGTGATCTGTAACATCAACTACAAAGACTTGTTATCAAACTTTTACCTATATTGTTTTGAGAAAATATGATATTTTGAGAAGATCAATTGAATTGAATTAAGAATATTCATAGCAAATTATAACAAATTGAATTTGAGAGAAGAACCAACAATACATTGAAATAAAAAAATAAAACATCCGAAACCCGACAGTTAGTAAATATTCAGAGACCGTTAAAATTTTGGGATAAATGTGAATTTAATAACATATTTAGGGCTTCAGTTGAAAACCAAAATTTAGCAGGTTCTCAGGTAGAACTTAAAGAGAAATATCTCCATATAAAAATAATGTGCAAAGTTAGATGTTTAGACTTTTATTTTACCCTATTTTCAGGTTTTTATATGATCGGATAAAGTACATTCTATCGTGTAACACATTACACAATATCCTTAGCTGTTTCGTGTATTTTTTGTAAGACCATTGTTTAATATATATATTTTTTTAAAATACTTAAACCATTTCATCTAGCAAAACAGTTTTTTCCGCTTATCCTCCGACTCGCCTTATCACGAAATTCGGGGTGCGTTAACTTAATTCACCTAGGTGCATTAAGTAAACTTTTAGTAAACTTGAAACACCTGGGTGCATTAGATGAACATAAAAATAAACTGTATTCACCACGATAATTAAGGACGCCAGGATTCAACTAGTTACATGGTGCAGATACGCCTGCTTGTCGAAGAAGGTTCACAATGAAGTCCCCAACCCGCATTGGACTAGCATGGCGAGTTACGGCCTAAACCCTCGCATGAGAGGAGACTCTACTAAGCAGTGGGCCGTACAAATAGGATACAATACGATGAGTGTTCTGAGTAATGCACCCAGGTGATTTAAGTTTATTAAAAGTTTACTTAATGCACCTAGGTGAGCTAATGCAGGTGAATTAAGTTAACGCACCCGAAATTCGGTATGGCGAGTCATATAGCAACCAATTTAATACAGCGTTATTTACAAAATATTAACAACCTCTCAGGACTATATTATCATGGACCAGTATTTCAAGAGGAGTATTAATCGCGGTACAAAGCGTTGCCACGAATATTCGGCTACTATTCGGACACTTTTTTTAATATTCGGTATTAGGCCGAATTGTCGTAGTATTCGACCGAATACCAAATATCAAATAATGAAAAAAGCACAAAAAAAATGTACACGAAAATGTAAATCACAAATTATTGTTTTAATACTCAAAATCAATCAGTGGCAGAGGGGCAGAGTGGCAAATGAATGAAAACAATTTTTTCAGCATTCGTTGGTAACAAACGATTGCGCTTTTCCTCATAAATAAGTCCTGCTTCTAAAAATAGCCTTTCACTATAAACACTACTGTCAGGAGACTATAGATAAATCTTAGCAAATTTTGACAGGCTTGGACACTATTTTGCGTTTGCTAACCACCACTTGTAAGGAATCCGATCTAGGCACAAACTAGTAAGAGATGGATCTAGGCGAGTAGTTTTGAAATAAAATTCAATTTCATGTGCAATAGAACTTTTTTCCACATCCTCATCATTTTGTATATTACCGTAGCGACTTCTTCAAAACAGGTCCGGAAATTGTTATGTATCGATTATTTTACCGTTACCTACGCACGCAGCGCAATGAGACAGGTCGGATGTAACAGGTCGCGCGTGAAATGCATAGATCTTACGCCGAACATTCCGCAGCCGAATATTCGGCTCTTCGGCCGTGAGCGTTATCGTGGTATCTCTAATTTTTAGTACCTATTAGTTTACCAGAAATCGCGATGAGTACCAAATAGCTTTTTTGTAATTAATTAATAAGTTTATTATTAAAGCTACTGTAATTTCTAAATAACAAACAAATAACTAAATGACGCTTATTGCACAAATTTTCGTGGATGCTACCGGATATTCACGTATTTTGTTTAGGATTAACCTCATCTACCCGTACCAAAAAGCGTTAATTTATAAATTAGTTTATATAGCACAAAATGTATTGACACGCATATTTGTCAAAGTTCAAAAAATAATAATTTTAGTCTATGGTTAATATTTGGATAATATTACCAGAAACTGCCTCCGTGGCCGAACGGTTACCATGCCGAACTGCCACGCAGAGGTGCCAGGTTCGATTGCCGGGCCGGGAGAAATATTTGTATGGTCTACATGTATTTCTCTCGTGAGTTTGGGTGTAATTTGTGGTTGTCTACCTATGTGTGTGCCCATGACACCCGCGATACAGTTTCCCTAGTGCGGGGCTACGTTAAATGTCTTATTTAAAAATAACTAACTACTTATATTTCATATTAAAGATGAATTAATTGATTTCCATTCCAAAAGAAATGTAAATACTATTTTTGTACTTTCCAGCTCTACTGGATCGTCGTCGCAGCGTTGCACATCTTCATTCAGCAGTAGGTCGACGTCGCGTCCGTTCTCAGGCTTCACGTCGTGACAAATTAACCAACCAAGGCCTCCAAAGTCATAGACGCCATCAACGCGTAGCAGTTTCAGAAACAATCTACTAGTTCACCAATTGATTTACAAATTTTGACGTTCCAGTCGAATGCAGGATTATCCCGAGGGTAGCTAGCACTAGTCCTAGCAACTACTTAAACTGTCGGACTTACAGATCTCGTCCCATTATGTCGTAACGTTTTATTTATCGTTGGACGACTGTCGCATCTAGCCAGTTCGAATGTCACGACTATCTGACGTGACTGCGTCGTGGACGTTTAACGACTGTCGTGTCTAGCTGTTCTCATTAGATTGTTCACGACAGCTGCGTTGTCATTTGCACGACAGAATCGTTTGAAGTTACGGTTATCTGTCGTCACATTTTTATCGTGACCTTGTATTTGTAGTCAGACGATAGTCGTCTAGCTCTTCCCATTATGACGACAATCAGTCGTCGTAACGTCAAAATAGTCATGAAAGACAGTTAATCATATTTTACTATATGAATGACTTCATTTAATAATACAAGGCACAATACTTTAAACTGCACGATTATCTGTCGTCATAACATAATGGGACCGCGCTAAGGCTGCTAACAGATTGACTGCATGCGTTATTGTGTGAAGTCGTAATCAACTTCATGAGACCTCGACTGCAAGGAGTTGATAACGACTTGACGCGTTAACTGCATACAGTCGATCTCTACTTCATAAAATCGGTTTCGACTTCATGCAGTCAATGCGTGAAGTCGCTATCAAATATCTCGACTGCATGAAGTTGATAACGAGTGTGTGCGTTATTTACAACGGTTGACAGGTTAAACGAGATAAATATTTAAAAAGGCAAACGAGTAGCTGATATCTAATCCGAATATGTAAAAAGAATCACCCCTAAAGATAAGAGAAAAAAAATTCTGCCATTAATAAATACTAACACACTCTTAATTTGGGCTACTCTATGAAATAGAACAACCGAGCGGTAGGCAATTGAACTCCCGCGTATCAAGGCTCCCTACTTAAAGAATACTATTTTAAAAAATCAATTTTCCCTACACACAAAGCGTGCGGACCTCGATCTTGCGCAGAGTATTACAAAATGCTAGAGGCAGTATTTTCCTTAGAGAAAAATATTTTAAAATAACGTAGTTTGTTTTATATATTCGCTATGGGTATCAGCTATCCATTCGCCTAATTCAACCTGTCACCCTGTATATATATAAATGCCAGAAACGCTTTATCTATTATTCTTAGTCTTTGCACAAATTACAAAGAGATATATTAAGACTCATTGTATTAACTATAGTCCGGTACGTACATCGGGTATATAACCAGAAATAGAGACGAAATGTCATTCAACTTGTTTGAAAACTATTCTGCTATAACAATACGGTGACAACTGCGCTCCGATTGGTCAGTCCGAATTCGAAACAATTGACGGGTGTCGTCAATTGTTTCACTTGAAATCTACCAGTTTAACTTGAGCTTTGCTGTAATGGACGAAAATTGAAAAATTACATAATTTAATATTTAATTACCGATGAAACGTGATCCCGTTTATTTTGTAATTAGATGTTTTGCTGTTTTTTTTTTGAGATATTATCTTTATTACAATAAATATGTCTAGAATATTTTTGGAATATACGGAGATGTATACACAGGTTAGTTGTTCGCACTATACGATCTCAGCTTTCTAATTTGTGATTTCAGCGCAAATGAGAGTTGATTTTTAAAAGTTATATCAGTACCATTTGACAGATGAGTTGCCAGGGATGGATAGCCTGTATTTCGTCTCTATTCCTGGTTATAAACTCGATGGGTACGTACGACTGTAGAAAGGGATGACCAAGTCTAAACTATCGGCAAGTTTGTCATGCTTGTTTGATGGTTTATTTGATCGTTTGGGATATTGTCTGTGTGAAAATCAAATTGTCGTAAGCCACATAATCGTCATTAGGATAATCTAGATAATAATAGTATAGAATAGAATAGAATAATAACAATAATAATAACGCACACACTCAACATAGCGCCTCACTAGGGAAACCCTGTGTCGCGGGTGCCATGGACACATACATAGACAAACACAAACTACACCCAAACTCACGAGAGAAATAAATGTGACCATACAAATATTTCTCCCGGCCCGTATAAATTAGGATAATGATCGTCTATTTCAAATCCGAGTTTATTGTTAAGAAGTCCTATTTTTTATAGATTTATTTGCTAGATTTCGCACAAAAAACTGGAACCGTTTCAGAATTATGATTTTTTTCGTTTTTGCAATTTTTGTTTTGGCTCCAGTGAAAAGTTGAGTTTTTGAGTGCTACAGCGTATTGTTTGTGATCATGAGCTTTCGCTCCGATCGCCCGCAGGCGCGAAGGTACGTCGCCGCCTCACCTCTCGACAGCCTCCTTCTAAAGCATCACCGCTTCACAGAAGGAAGCCACTGCCTTATGGGAAATCCGTCATACCTTAGGTTAACCGGTATTTTATCCGATATAACTGTAATACATGAATGTAAGTTCTGTCGCAATCACAAACTAATAAGAGATACTACGGATTATCACAATTACCTACGGCACAACAACGACTCGAAGGAACGTGGCGGATAAACCTTAGTTTCGAATTCACTACTTTGACATATTACTTGACGCTCACAATTATGCAGAACACCATTCAGTTAGAATTACATTAAATTTTACGTTTTTACCTTTAGTTCTATGTAAATATTGTACTTATATTGTCATAACTTAGGAAGATATTTTGATATTAAATTACTTTATTAAGTACCTACATCATATGATTTTCTATTTATTTTATTTATTATTTATTCCCTTCCATTTATATATAAAAAGTAATAAAAAGTGAAAACCTAAAAAAAAGGATGGCAGGCAAATAATGGCAGGTTTTTGTAATTACAAGCGCACGGAAAATCTATGATTTGGCGGAGGTGTTTTTACTTTCATAATTTAAAATTAACTAAACTTGGGATCATTCGAGTATTGGCGTTATATGTGTAAATTTTTGTATTTTCTCTTTCTTTTAAAGAACTTATACGATATTGTTAACGGAAGCTTGAAAAGAATATGTCGCAAATGTTTATAATTATATTTTTATCAGATTTCAAGGGCCCTGACTCAAGAATGGGCGTGACCCTACTAGACAAGACGCTGTTATTAATTTATACATAAGGCGCCCAACTAGGACCATATAACTCCGTAACTATTATTGCACCACCCTAAGTTTACAGTTAGGCTACGTTGAAATCGTGTAGTGTAATTAATAACGTTCATTTATGACTATTACAAAAAAAAAGATTGATGGTTATGGCGGTGCGCGCTGTCGCAATAATCATGCAGAAGTGCAAAAGCTGTGGAAAATTAGATACTGGCGAAAGCCTAAAAGGGTACTACTAATAATAAAAAATGATCCACGTATTTACAAAGATTTGTGTAATTTTATTTAGATAACAACATAACAATTTAGGTAGTTCCATTTTTTAAAATATTATTGTTAAATTATCATTCTTTTCCTTTTGTTCTCTGTTGTGTTTTCTCATTTCCTATAGTCAAATACCGCTCCTGTGCGGTTTTTTCTTAAATCCGTATCCTAAATTACATATCATATAATAAACTTTTATGTATATATACATATATATATGTATTTATATATGTATGTATATATGTATGTATGACACCTTTTTGTATCTACGGACAACGGCACGTCAGACTACACATTTTTGTTCGAAAATCGCCTCCAGTGCAACGGAACAAGATACCTCAATGTATGTGTAACATACCACACGCAAAAAGGTGTCCTAGTTTTTTTACGTCTTGCCATTGACTCCAATCCAATTATCCAACGCTGACCGCAAAAGCCAGAAAAAAAGTCAGTTTGACAGTGGTTTGACATTCGTTTCGATTCAGAGGTTAAGTTGTATTAAATTATAAATTTAGTTTTGTTAATTTATCAGTAATTTTAACGTATTCAACAGGTAGTAAGGTGTTCATTATGTTAAAAAGACTTACTTCAACCATTATACAGTCTCGCGGCATAAAACACACAGTGAAAATAAAATGGGTGAGACCGGAATACGTACCTGCGTACAAAGCAGAGAAATCTGGGGATTTAGAGGCTGTTCCTCCAATTCCACAAACTGCAATAGGACAGTACTATGCTCTAAGTGATGAAATAAAAGAGTAAGTTTCAATTTATTGTGTATGAAATAAATTAGAAGTGAAAATGGATTCGTCCAGGGTTATTCAGCCACGGTACCTATTTCTGTCGCCAAGAGGTAATGGTGCTGATGAAACACAAATACATGAGACTTGTCAACTTTATGTCTCGGAGTGACGGACTCAGTGACAGTGTTCCTCGGACTTTGGCGATTTTAAACTTTGAGAGAGCATTGCTACGGGTGGGCGCGTCCCTTGCCAGTAGATGCGCGTCTTTTGGTAGGATTGTACAATTTACACTCGAATCAGAGAACGAAAAAGTAACGAAAATGGATACTCTCCAACCATCTTTCGCTTTAGATACCGCATCATGCCCAACAGATTTACGGTCTAAATGACAACAAGGCTGTTCGCAAGTCGTTTTCGCGAAGTCAGCTTTGATATTTAAATATACTTTTTATTAGAAGCAACCAAGATTTACCTAGACCTGTGTAAAATACATTTGTTTTCTTGGTGTCAAATGTACAATTAGTCATAGATTCTAAGCTTTTTAAGTAAATATGATAAATTTTAAAAATAACACAAAATAAACATTTTCGTAAAAAAAGGATTTAGGAATGAATGGTCGCACGCACTTTGCATTATTTAAAAAATTTGCCGAGGCAATCAAACGTTGTGAGTTTCTAATCTACAAAACCTGTTTCCTATCATTTATTTTCGAATATTTCACAAATTTTTATTCTCAAAACTACGAGTTTCAGTAAGTCAATATTCTAGGATTGGACTATAATACTAACACTGCTACAACCAAATGCTGTGTGTTCCTAGCCTGCAAAACCTGTTTTCTGTCATTAATTTTCGAATATTTCGATAATTTTTATAATCAAAACTAGTAGTAAATATACAAGTTTCCATAAGTTAATATACTGACTATGTAGTCTATTCACCATATGAATTTCAACTCTCAACTCGAGTGTTGGTATTGTACTGTCTAGCCTGTCTTTTTCATCCCGTCATTAGACATCATAATAAAACCTTGCCATAAAACAACCAGCTTACTAGCAGTACAGCTCTTTGTAGAAGACAGTGATTTGTCCAGGGAAGTGGGTACTGCCACTTTACCTATTTCTGCCAGCAAGGCAGTAATGTGAGCGTTACTGTGTTCGGGTTTGGATGGTGGTGAAAATACAGGCTGGGATTTGCTAACTTATGTCTGAGGGTGACAGGTGCAGTGGCATTGCCCCTCAGGTCTTTGCGATTTAAAACTTTGAGTGGCACTGCAGCTTTATGAATAGGCATGTTGCTTACCACCCTTGGTATAAAAAAAATTTAAAATAACCACAGATGTCTCAGTCTTTTGTCTAGAAAACCTTTTTAAATAATAATAATGTGCCAGACTAATCACACCAATTGCGCGTTAAATGTAATTCGTCTAAAACGGGGTTGTTATTTTTTTTGTGTGGTTCACCTAGTGCTCAGCTAGGTTCAGCAGCACAGAGAGGTGCAGCCACCGGTCCTCCCTCCGAATCAGGGACTAGTGCGACCGGTAACGCCTGAGGAAGTCCACTTAGCTCTTCGTCGCATGAAGAATCGGAAAGCTGTCGGAGCCGATGGGGTTCCCATCGAGGCCTGGAAGGCAATGGGTCCCCGTGGTGTGGGCATCCTTACCGGCCTCTTTAATCGCGTGCTCCTCACCGGTAAAATCCCTAACCAATGGAGACTGAGTATTATCACTCCAGTCTTCAAAGGGAAGGGATCGGTGCAGGAGTGTGGCGATTATCGGGGCATAAAGGTCATGTCCCACACCATGAAGCTCTTCGAGCGTATAATAGACTCTCGGATCCGACAGGAGAGTGCTGTCTCGGAGGGTCAATATGGGTTTCGGCCTGGTCTTGGGACCATGGATCCTGTTTTTGCCCTAAGGGTCATCATGGAGAAATACAGATTGAAGAATACGCCTCTGCATTTCATGTTTCTTGACATGCAGAAGGCCTTCGACTGTATCCCCCGTGTAATGATCTGGTGGGCACTGAGATCCAAAGGGGTACCAGAAGCTTATATTGACATCATCCGAGACATGTACCGCGATTCCGATTCCATGGTTAGGACTGCTGTTGGTGACACTAAACCCTTCCCTGTCACAGTCGGAGTTCACCAGGGCTCAGTTCTCAGTCCCTATCTGTTCAGCGTGATATTAGACGAGGTCTCAAGCTCCATCCGAGACACGCATGAGCAACCCCCGTGGATGCTTATGTACGCTGACGATATCGCGCTGGCGGATGCGGATAGAGGGAGACTGGTACGACGAGTGAATGTGTGGAAGGAGTCGCTTGAGAACGGCGGTCTGAGACTAAATGTGGCGAAGACTGAGTACATGGTCTGCAACGCTACAAATCCCCTACCCGTACGCATAGGCGAAGACGCGGTCGAGCCTACGGGCCAGTTTAAATACTTGGGATCTGTACTTAGCGCGTCCGGAGACATCGACTGCGACGTCAGAGCCCGAATCGCAGCCGCTTGGGCAAAGTGGCGTGAGGTGACTGGTGTAATTTGTGACCCCAAGATGCCGGTTAAGCTGAAAGGACAGGTCTATAAATCCATCATTAGGCCTGTCCTTTTATATGGCAGTGAAACGTGGCCCGTACTTGAGCGTCATAAGCAGGAGCTGCGTGTCACGGAAATGAAGATGCTGCGCTGGATGTGTGGAGTTTCACGGAAAGACCCTGTCAGAAACTCCCGCATCCGCGGCAGCCTTCATGTCCGTGACATTGCAGATAAACTGCAAGAAAGCCGCCTACGTTGGTACGGCCACATCTTACGGAAACCGGCATGCTACGTGGGAAACAAATGTCTGGCTATGCCACCTCCGCCGGGCCCCGGTAGAAGGGGCAGACCCAAGAAGTGCTGGCTTGACGTCGCCAAGGGTGATATGCGTGCCAATGGTCTCACCACTAAGGATGCCGAAGACCGTGCAAAGTGGAGGAGAAAAAGTAGGAAAGCGGACCCCGGGCTCCGCAGCAACCCTGCTGAGGACGCAACCGGGACAACGCTAAGATGAGAGAGAGACCTAGTGCTATAGTTTTTTGGTCGCCCTAGGGTCTCTAACTTGACCTAATGACTGCTACCAGGGCTAGAATGGGGTATGATTGAATAACAAGCTAAATATTGCAACGAATGTGCTATTCGAACGAACTCTTCTAAAACTTTTACTTTATTTTCGTCTCCAAACTCAAGCAGAGCTCTTATGCTTTTTTTCCTCAGCTAGTGGTATCATTGTTCATAACGGGTTCAAATTGGCTAAATCAATTAATGCATCCGCACAATCCAGGGTCGCGCAAAGCTGGGTATTACTATACAAGGGCAACGAAATTCACTCTGGAGCACTTTCCAGAAAACTTTGTCCTGAACCAATTTAGAAAAGTTAACTTCACATTGGTTGTACCTGGAATCGAACCAAAGACCTCCTCATTCAGCACACACAGCATATTCTTACCATCAGGTCGCTGTCGGTTCACCATACTCATCCCAATAATAAAAACAAATGTTAGTAGTAGTTTCGTTATTGTTTTTATGAACATCTAATGTGTTATGAACTTCGTTTTCACTGTATACATTTAAAGTACAGATGTTAAACTTTAATCTTTCAGTGCCTCTGACACCGTAAAAAAACTCTTTTCCGTGGCACATCTGGGAGCAAAAGAGTATAATGCATTGGTAAAAGAACAGCTTATTAACAGGGTCAGACGGCATAAGTATGATGAGAACACTGCTGAAACTAGAAGTAAGTGTTTTTGAACAAGTACTGTAAATAACATTTTTAGTTGACTTCTAAAATTTAATTACATATAAATAAATTTTCGTTTAAAATAGGGCACAACCTTTTCAATTTCTTTGATAGTTTTTTAACCATAATTTATGATGACGGTTACTAAATTACTCAGCTTCACAGATGTCCGTCACTTAAAAAGATCTGATCTTTCTCTAGTTGCTGAGACACAAAGAAGAGAATATTTTTAAAATTCACTATTGCATGTTCACATTTTTGAACTTGCAGTTGCAAGACTCACAGGCCACATCAGATGTTTACAGCAAACCATGGAGAAGTTTCCAAGGGAAATGAAAGCTAAGGTAAAAAGATATAGATATCACTAATATAGTAGTTATACTTAATGTGACCATTGTTTTTGCCTTAACAGCAAAACGCCTCTAAATTTATTATTGTTCACAAATAAAACACATGTTTATAATAGTTTTACAATGTTTAATGATTAAAAAGATTTAAAAGAAAACAACTAAAAATGATTTATCATCAAAAATTTTAAAAAGAACTGCTCTTTTGTAGTCTGGTCGGCTGGCTTTATATATTTTTCAGATGAGCAAAGCAATGGCAAAATCATAATTAAAACAATTCGTTAGCGTCTTCAAATGCTTCATAATTACAAGCTTGAATAAATAAATTCATTAGGTTTTTCAAATTACAATAACAGCCTATCTAAGTCTGGAAATAAAATCATATTTAAAAGAAACTCTAATATGACTAATTAGTATGTATGTAACCGGACTGATATCTACAACTATCAGTAACGTTGAGCGACATCTAGCCGCCAAAAAAGGAATTTCAGTACCTACGGATTTGTAATCAGCTAACAAAAGATTAACTACTTCATTACAAAAAATGAAGTTGATAATTCTCTCTGCAAAATGCCACGCGAGAAAATGGCAAAACAGACAAAATAGTTCCCAAAATCTGGGCTAGATGGCACGTTTCACAAAAAAATAATTTATGTCTGAGTTACCAGTGCAATAGTCTGTGGTATGTTAGTAATTAACTCAGTTTTTTTGTTATGGCTTAACTTCATGCCTATTGACCATACCAGTATACGAAATAAATTCCTTTGAACTTTCGTCACGTCACAAACTCACTGAACTATTCAGCTTTTATTAACTCTGTTTAAGGCTTCTGTAATTTATTTTGATATAATAATACATCGAATATATTTCCGAAACTTCAAACTGGAATATCTTTAATTCCTGACTTCTCAGAATAGTAAACCCAAAACAAAATTTGTTCAGGATTTTTTTTTCAATATTGACTGAACTGGCAATCGCTACCATCTCAATTTTGACAACTTTACAGGATGAAGAAAGAAATTGTTTGCGTCACTTATAAGTATATCACATAGATATAGAAAAAAAGGGGAGATATGGTATGGGGGCGTGGTTCGTGTCGCCTCGATATGATCATTTTGATCATACCGAGGTGACACGCCTACAGACATCGCCACAGTGACATGGCCATCGTTGTACATACAAGATCTCTTGTAAGACGTGAAAATGCCAAGTTGTAGCGATACACCTAGTAAAAAATTGAGTGAAAACAAAAATGTTAAAACCAGTGAGATAACATTCCACCGGCTATTTGCAGTTTTAATTACTATGTCTATTATTATTCAATGTTTTCTTTTTGTCTCCATAGAAATTTCTAGGCTCAAATATAGTGATGTTCATTTACGATGACTCATGTTTATCGACAATAAAATTTTTACTGAAATGTTTGAATTTCTATGTCTATGATTTTTGTAATTAAAGTCCCTAAAATATCGAAGCGAAAAGCATTCACCTTAAATTGATTTCTTTTATTTTATTATTATTATTATTACTAAACATTTTATTTCGAGTAACTTTAACACAACTCATATTTCGGACAACCGTTTCAATTTCATGTCAATTTGTATGTTGCTGTTGCTTAAAGAAAAATGTATGTATATTTTTGTTTTAGATATTTAAGATATTTAAATTCCATTATATTCGTAGATTAAACGTAGAGTATTTTTAATTTTTAAGTTTTTCCAATGAGTTTAAAATAAAAGAAGGTTGGATTGAAGCTGCAGCAAAATCGAAATATCTTATTACTATTTCTGACTTTGTTTCAATTTCCATAGCAAATGCATTTAAAAAATAAATAAAATAAAATACAATTATAGAAAACTACATAAATCCTTCATAAAAAAACAATATAATTTAATTTATTAAATTCGTTGATGGTTTGAGTTTACGCTTGACAGTGACAGATTCACCAACCCGTAGTAACGTGTCATGGAAAATTGACACTGACGACGATTGCCTTTTATATTATTTTTATATTATTCTTATAAAACTGACACTGGTCCAAGCCTAGTGGCCGCCATTAAGAAAATAATAATAATTTATATTAATATATTAATTTAATAATACACCACTACCAATATATATAGTATGAAAAGTATTAAAATATTTTTTTTAATATTAAAAACAACCTCATGGTTTCCAATTATCGATTAGGTAGGACCACATCCCTCGTTGAGTAGCGTCAGTGTAAGGTTAATAAGGTTAACAATTCACGGAGCGGTTTCCATCTGCGCCCGCCGGTGCTGCTAAACAGCGGTTTTATTTCAATACTCACGACCCTGCAAGTTTGTGCGGACACGTAGCCGCCGCGGTTGCGGGCACGAAATCGTTGCGATTGCGGAACGGACCGTGAAGTTAGTGGGAGTTAATTGCAAGTCGCGCGGTTAATAGAGAACTCACCCCGCGTGCGCCTGTACTACATTGCTCCTGAACCGACCGCCAAAGTGCGCGGGCGATGACGGCCGTCAAGCGCGCAGGTCATCGCGTCCTGCGCGGTTCTACTAGTACCCCGTCGCCGCGACCGCGAGCAACCGTCACCACTACAGGCGTAAAACGCGCCGTGAAATGTGCTACTAATTTTACATACTCAACTGTTACATCCTACAGATGCCGCGGTCCCGCGGCAGACGCGGGTGAAAACCGCTCCGTGAGTTCTTAGTGTAACGAAAAATGAGTTTCAGCGCCATCTAACGTGTAATAGTTAGCTATTGTATACTAGTATCATTTTTACTAAAACGCCACCTGATGGTGCATGGCTGAACCAGGATGAAAAAAATAATGAAATATTGTAATATAACTCTTATTCAGTGAAGTGTAATTTTGTTAAATTTTAAAATTGTGTTACGTCGTTTTGACGTTTTAAGCCCTACCCAATCAAAAACTTTAAGTTATGGTAGTAGATAATAGAGCGTAAAGTATGAATGGTACACAAGCTATAAAGTGGCGACATTGGTACCCGATCTTACATAGCGTATTTACATAGCTCCTCTTTTTTTCTACTAAATAAAAATACGTTGTTTTTAAATATTTTTATTACACATGTATGTATATACATTACGTATTTTTATTTACTAAACCAGATGCTATATAAATGATTTTTTCTTCATCCTATAAAGTTGTCAAAATTGAGATAGTACCGGTTGCCAGTTCACAGTCGATATTTTTCATAAACAGACGCATACAAATTATGTCAATAAAAATTGGTATGGGAGTTTGCCATTGTCCTTTGCTTTAATATTTCAGGTCTAGTTTTTAAATCCTCTCCACGGTAGCCCGGCCCTCAGCCCACATCATGGCGCCGATTCATTCCCGCCAAAAACAATGTACACGCAGTACGGACGCGCAACTTAAAGGCGCGGGCGACAAAAGGCTTACTTGCTGCTAAGCTTTCGCGCTATTTTTTAAATTTATTGTCACGTGGGTCCTGTTTCGTCAAAGTGGAATTTTTTAAGCATTTTGGGGACATAAGTCTTTTTCTACATAAGTTTTGATTATAGTGACGATCCCTACTGACCCTTAAGGTGTACGAGAAGGGCACTATAACCTGTGCAAGCAAGCCCGCACAGGAACCTTCTCAGTCAGGTACTGACCCCAGATCAGTCCGCTTGCACCCGTGAGTTTGCCATGCGTGATTTGCCCCGACGTCCAGATGGTTACCGGAGCTATTGGCATGCTTACTTTCCGTTGTGCATTGTGCAACTGACGGTTGCCACCGCTAAGGGCGCGTCTCACTATGTCGTGACGACAGATTGTCGTGCAGTTTACAGTGTCTATATTTACTGTACAGTGTGTATATTTAAATGAAGTTGTTCACATATACCACGACACGATTAACTGTCGTTCACGATTTTTTATCGTTATAACGACAAACTGTCGTCACAGTGGGAACAGCTAGAACGACAGTCGTCAGACGATAAAAAAACGTCACGATAAAAACGTGACGTCAGATTGTCGCAGCTCCTATTGTCGTCACGATCTAGTGAGAACAGCTAGTCACGAGTCGTTCAACGATAAAAAATCGTCCACGACAGATAGTCATCAATATGGGAACATGCTAGACACGACAGTCGTCCAACGAGAATAAATAGTGACGACGTAGTGGGAACATGCGCCATAAGCACTCTGAAGTCCACTACTAAATTTCCACTTTGGTAGTGGCATTGGCATTTTGACATGAAGCTGCTGTGAGTTTGCCAACTAAAAATGGTAGTAACAATATTTATATCTTTTTACAAGCAAGTACATAAAGTCAGTAGCGTGTTTTACACTATATTTGTTACCAGCCTATTAGAATATATAAAGGCTGTTGATAAGGTATCTCTAAACTATAAAATAATTAAAAATACAAAATCCTTAAATATTTGCAGAAAACAGTCCAGGAGTTAATAGACAAGAGAAAGAAGTTGTTAAAATTTCTACGCCAATACGACTACAAGAAGTTTGAGTGGCTCATTGATCAACTGAATATTGAGTACAAGGGTCATCCTGAGTAAGTTTTGTCATGTACATATTTACTTAGTTACTGTTTTTGTATAAACTCACATCCTATTAAACCTATTAACATGCATTTTCAAATATCGACATTGTTTTGTAGAAAGGACGAAAGCGTCATTTGGACTTCTTTTATGCATGTTTTAAAATATTTACGTCCTGTTTTAAATTAAATATTAAGACTTAAACTTAATTAAAACCAAAATTGAATTTTAAAACAGGACGTAAATATTTTAAAACAGTTGTTAAAATGTGCAACATTCTCCCCTGAATTTTTTTCCAAAATTTTTTTCCAAAAGTTTTCGCCCTCTCTACAAAGCATTGATGATGTGAAGTTTATTGATTGAATATCACAATGTTTAACTACTTTGATAAATTTTTTTTGGGAGCATTAACAAAGATAATAGGGGCCAATATAAAATAAAATCTCGAATACAAGGGCTTATATGAGATGGTTCTCTCAATGCTGGTCACTTCTTACACACGTGAAATTAAATTCGTAAAAAATATGATGTGTCATGCCAGGTCTGAGCTTATGTCACATGGTATTATTAACGAAAAATTGTTATAGCATATTCCAACTAGTCTTCTGCCTATTTATCTTTTTAAATTATTATTTTCCAGAACCTATCATAAACTATCTCGGAAAGAATCACTCCGCAAGCTAACAGAAATGCATTGTGATGATATCCGTAATAACAAAATAACAGATTACCGCAACCTTCTAGAAAGTCAGCAAGGACCATTTTTGATGGAAAAACTCAACGCTTTAAAGTTCATAAAGAGTGAACAAATGGAGTTACAACTACCAGTTACAGTTACTGACCAAGATATTAAAAAAGTGGAATGTATGTATGAAGAATGGAAAATAAAGGATGATATCAAACAACAAGCGAAGAAAAAGAAGAAAAACCTCATTGTTGAAGTTGAATGATGTAAATTTGATTACAGTGTATAAGATTGTAGATAATTATATTTGGTTGTTTAATTTCTATTGTTTATCCTATAACTTTTATATGCTATAAAAGTTGACAATGTGTCAGGGCTCTACTACGAAATCTGGAAAAGAAAACAACGATAAATCGTTTTAGCTTTGTTATGGACTTGACGGGTGCATTTGCGATAGCCGGGGGTCTACTCTCGCTCTCTGTCCGAAACAATTATGATGCGAATGAAGCTTTATAATTGATAAACTAAAGGGCCCCATTCACTGGCAAATATGTTGGCAGTGTAGATATTCCTAAATCTATGGTTGGCAGTTAGGGAGCATGTTTAGATCACTATCATCCACAGCCCGACTTCGCGTTCTTTATTCCAGTGTTGCTAGAACCACCTTTTTGGTATTTTTTTATATTTGACTAATTGACGATTTTTTGGATGCAACAGGATCTAAACTACGAGCTATGGTTCTCAAAATTAAAAAAATGGTGCCGCTGGAATCTGCTTATTTTCAGAGTGAACAGTTAAAACAAACTTTTGTAATTTCGTGTCCGTCAGGATGTCTGGACCAAACGAGATATACAAATCAAACTGTGCTCATTATTTACTACCTATTTTCTACTATTTAGTACCTTTATAATATATAAAGATATATAATATATAATATTTTCTACCTTTGCGCTGACGGAAATATTAAAAAAATTAAGTGGCAAGCCATTCTGATGTCAGGTTGGCTGGACCACTTTACATTTTTCAGAGTTCTAGCAGTATATAATTTACTTTTTTTATGTAACTATTTACTACCTAAACTTACTTTTTTTCACTATTTTAGGAAGCTTCTATAAGTTATTTAAAAAATATATTAAAAAGTCCAGCGATCCTGACGGACACGTAACTTTGATATAGTGGATCGACTAAATCTAGTTTTTAGCGACTAGATCTGACTAAATGAAGAGTGTACCTAACTAATCAAGGATACATCTAATCATGGTCACGCTGGGTTGAGGACGACCCGACTTCACCCACCACGATGTTGCAGTCTCACCATCTGCGATCTGCAAATTTTACCATGTCGTCTATCCATCTCGTTGCTGGCCGTCTCTGTAACCACTTCTTGGCCAACGATTTGGTTTTCACACCTCGCAATATGACATTATGTTAGTCGACATATGATCATACATTTTTGGCCTAAATTGTCGGGAGACATATTGGGATGAGTCTTCAGTCTGTGCCTGTGGTGCTATTGATTGTTCCTAGCTGACGCGGTGGTGATGTGATTAATAAAAAATAAAAAAAATTGTAAAAAAATATTTATTAAAAAATACATATTATCAATAAAAATAAACCTTAACGACTATAATTAAAAATAAAAAAATAATTATAAAAAAATAAAAGCGTAGAGTCAAAATCAGTCGAATTTGGACGGATATTTTACAATAAAAATGTCTAATTTCAAAAAACCCTAATTCAATATTAAAAGTACACTTAATCTAGGTATTTTTAGTTGGAATGTTCGAATGTCTGGAAGACTGTCTTTACATTTATGTTTATGACTTTAATGCTTTCAAAATGCAGATCCAATTTTTGAAGAAATATTTCAATAATCATTTATATACACTCACAGGCGATTAAATCGGGCTAGATTATGAATGACTGCATATATTTTAAATAATATGAATAATAATAGAGCTAGGATCTTGAAAATATTTTGTTTAGTTTATGTTACGTTGCTGTATTAAATTTTTGTAATTTTTTTAGTAAACATTTTTAGATAAAAAAAATTAATAGTTTCCTTTGTTAAACACACGAATGTGCACAACATAACGGTTATATAGAGATTATTTTTAACAATTGGCACCAATGGGAATGATAAGTATAATGGTCTAACATCTAACATCACTTGGAAAAAAGTTGTATGATAATGTTCCTCTCAACAGTCTGCAACATCAAAATTTAATACGAAAGCTTGTGCTCTCTCGCATAGTACACCCACACTCTTAAAATTAGTAAGCGAAAAACTTGATGCTGGCGAAATCCTAGAAGGAACACGAAGAAGTATCGACCGGAATAAGCATGGTAACGAAGCCAAGAAGTAAAACGATGAAGTATAGTTCGGAATAAGCAGGGTATATTTACTTCAATTAATACACACAGAGTGAATAATACCTCCCTCTGTAATACCAGATAAATTCAAAAAAATCAAAACAAATGGTTATATTATTATTTTTTATTTTACTCTATATACATACTGTATTTAAGTAATTGCTAGTTACACATCAAAATTGTAGAATAAAATACTATCACTCGTATGTGTATTATTTATATAGTTAGAAATTTAATTATACTCTGCTTATTCCAATGTCTGGCTGTGCATTATTGAAAAGGTTCCAAGAGGAGCTTTTTAAAGGTGTAGTAAACGCCACGTGATAATACATTTTTGTACAATTTACAATTACAAATTTAAATTCCAAAACCGCAATTTACAATTTTGCATGGCAAATTGTGCAGCGCCTAGTGGCTACAAGAAGTAAAATTTTGTAAGCAAACACGATCGCTAGCGACATCTGTCATCCTAAAAACAGTAAAGATGCAGGTTGTAACATAAACGTTTTTAATTTTCTATCATGTTGATAATCGATGCCTTACTTTCTCAAACTCGTATCTTATAAAGAGTGATTATTCAGGAGATAAGAAAACTTTCTATTTATTTTACATTTCTAATCAAAGGTGTTAATTTGGATGCATTACTTTAAAAATAATTAAACAATATATTGTACATATACAATCCATTTTTTTGCATTTCCTTAACTTCGTGCTGTAAGACACGAGTTAGAGAAAGAAAGGCGACGTACATTACAAAGCCAATAGTAGTAACGGTAATATTACATGTCAGACCAAAATTCCAATAACTTAAAGAGACGTAGTATGCGGCGCACGCGCATAAGCTGTGGGTATGAATCCGGAGCGACGCGACTTGGGCGCGTGGGCCCATAGCCAGCCTTCGACGGTTTGTTGAGTCAAGTCTGCATACACCCATTCCCCGCGTTTTACTGATAAATCGTCGGGTGCTTGCGCCTGGAAAGTATTATACTGATTTAAATAGACAAATTCATTGAGTATTCATCTTTTTTTGAGGGAGGATTAAAGTGACGTTTTCAGGGTTGCCAGTTTTCGTATAATTCTATATAGTCATGTAGTAGAGTTTCGTATAATTTTCTGACTTGATTTAAAGTAGTGTTGTAATAGATAATATTAAAAAATTTAAAGTAAAAAATGTATGAATAGTTTGCATTATAGCCTTCATTATTCTTATTTTGACAGGTTGATTTTGTCAAACCAAAAAATACAAAAACATCAAATAGAGCATTTTGACACAAGGCTACAAAAAGGATTTTAGTTTTTTATTCATTTAATTTACGTTGTACATTAGATACTAACAATTTTCTTTCCAACCTTTTCAAGTTGAAATTTTTTAATTTTCAATGATAATGAGATTTGTTTTCATTTACGTTATTTATTTTAATTGCAATTTCATGTTATTGTCAGTTAAATTTATTAATTAATCTGTTTGATTTGTATATTGAATTTTATGGATTTAATTAGTCCGAAATAAATTATTTTTATTATAGGCTATTTATTTCTATTGAAAAACGAATAAATTTGTTTTCACTTGACAACAGCCGAAATTCTTGTAATGAAATTATGAAACACTGTATTGGGACTTGCAATGTTTTGATATAACACGGTAGGGGTAGCCCACTTGTATCGAAATCAATTCGTGAGGTACTTATTTTAATGAAAATTATGTACTTTAGACTATACAACCACAGATAACACATCCGCGGAAGAATGACAGTAGGTGCATGTCATTCTTCCGCGGATAACTAGCAACAGCAACATCTAATCTTCGGCCCAAGTCTGCTATTTTTTTAAAGTACTGGTTATTGTAATTCCATTGAGACTCTTGTTCTGCTAAAATCCAGTTGAGTCCCAATACAGTGTCACTAGAGTGGCAGTGACGGCATTCATTCATTCATTCAATCACTAACGATCGATGTTGCCTTACTAAAATTACTTTACTTTTTTATTCATTGCTATATCTTAATTTTTATCTCTAATCAGCTATTTAGTCTTTAAATGAAATATATTTTTCATGTCAAATAATTAGTAGGCTACGCCATCGACACGTCGTTGAAGAACAATGCCAAAAACACTGCAATGGCAGTACCTTGATGGCCACTAGTATAACTTTTAGTGGTATATTGCTTATGTCATTTTCTACATTTTTATTTTGGGTGGGTTGCATCAAAGGGTAAGCGTGACTGCAGCATCCATTGAAAATTTGGTGTCAAAGACTTCAGGTAATGTTTGATAAATTTTACATCATCCTGTATCTTTGCTTTTGTCGCTAAATTATAAAAATAACTTAATTGCGATTCGTTAGCTATCTGTTGCCAATAATAATAAAACTCCTGTGCGTAGTCTATCTGCGATAGGAATTGCTCTATTAACTTCTAAGCAATTATGCTTTACGTCGTGCATGACGAAAAATTGATTTTATACCATTGAAGAGCTGGCCCTTCAAGATACGTTGCAATCACGTACGTCTTTTGCACATCTGACCAATTATTAATTACGCTGATCGCCTCTAAATTCGTCTACATCGTTTAAGCCAGAAAACTTTTGCGCCGCGACCCGATTCATTTTCTTCCTTGCCCTTTTCACTAGCACAATAGGATAAAAGCAAGTAAATATAAATAAAAATTACGACCTTATATGTTTCTTCTTCCTTAAGAAACATATGTCTTAATTTTTATTGACTGAACGGTAAGTTAGATGGGTGTCAAGAAATGAAACGGTAAGTTATATGGGTGCGAAGAAAGCATATATGTTCTTAATTGTACAACATACTCTCCGTACAGAGTACTAAAAAAACCGACCTCAAAAGTACGTGGAATTACGTCTATTTGCTAAGTTTTATTGAAATATTCCCTAGTTCGCCACTATACGGGAGACTGTACTGTTCACACAGGAGATAATAAAAATCGGTTCGCACTACTCAAAGTATATTGAGAGAGAAAAAACGTCTTGAATTGGAGCACAGCAACACCAACCATTAAAATAATTATAAAAATGAATGTTCATGCGTGATCTGCCACCATTATAGGTGGATGATTTTCTTCAAAATGAAATGGGACTACTATGGAGGTACCCTCTTTCCAACAAAAAAAGAATCATGAAAATCGGTTCACAAATACTGGAGTTACCGCGTAACATACATACAAAAAAAAGACAGTCGAATTGAGAACCTCCTCCTTTTTTGAAGACGGTTCAAAAGATGAACAGTTATGTCATATTAATTCATTTTTAGGAAACAATTGTGTATATACAAAGTTTTAAAGTATTACTGCAAATTCTGAATTATAATAGATTCTAAACAGGGTGTTAGAGAAATACAAGTCCTTAAGCTCCGAGCTCAGAGCTCCCTGTGAAAGAGTTCGTCCAGGGTAGTACTACCACCTTACTTATTTCCGCCGCCAAGCAGTAATGTCAGCATTACTGTGTTCCGGTTTGGAAGGGTAAGGGTGCTAGTGAAATTACAGGCACAAGGGACTTGTCAACTTATGTCTCAGGGTAACGGGCGCTTTGGCAGTGCCCGTCAGATCTTTGCGATTTAAAGCTCTGAGTGGCACTGCAACTGATAAGGACAGGCGTGTAGCTTACCATCAGGCGCATGATCTTGTTCGTTCCGTCACTTAATATTTTATAAAAAAAAAAGAATCTAAAAAATAATACTCTATCGGCATATAACTGATTTTGACGGCCTCTGTGGTTGAGTGGCTTGCACAACGATTTGCACGGTGTCGCCATCCTTGAAGACCCGGGTTCGATCCCCGGCCGGGTCAGTATAGAAAATTAACTTCTATATTGTCTCGGATCTGGTTGTTTGTGGTACCATCGTTGTTTCCAATTTCATAACCCAAGTGCTTTAGCTAGTCTTACTTTAAAATCAGAGCCACGTAATTGATGTCGTTTAATATAATATATATAACTGAGATTATTTAAAATTGCAGTCTTTGCGTCCTGATATGGATACTGAAAATAAATATGAACTTCGGGAAGCCGATTTTCCATTTCTACTTTATTTTGGGGCACAACAGCAAACATTCAATAAGGTAGTTGGCTCCGACGAATTTTCTTGGCAAACTGGGATCTGTCCTGTGACGATAAAAAATATGGACTTCGTGCGTCATATTGCAATATGTAGAGAAACAAATGCATACCTTATAATCATAAAGCATGACTAGCTCAGTCCCGTGGTAGCGGCCGTCGCTGTCTTGCGCAGTGGTATTCAGTGTGGTGTTTAACATTGAGTTGTTTGCGTTCGTTGCGGTAGGTGAATGCAGTGTTTGCGTGCTTTCTTGTTGTGATGCTGAAACAGAGACGCAGTTACATTTTAAATGTGTTGTTCTGCCCTGATAAGCCGAAAAGTGCTATCTCAATCGGATTAAGTTTTGAGCAAATCGACTTTTTGTAAATTGTATTTTCGCATCTTTAAAAATAAAACTTATTTATATGTATTTTTGATTAATAGAGATATTGACATATCTACCTTTGTGAGATACCGCTATTTTGATTATAAAGAAAGCCGCCAAATCTATTAGTAATTTAAGGAAAAATTGAGATATACTTCTTAGTGGTTTTTTAAATGTTTTAAGTTTGATAGCGCTATTTCTATTATACCATTAGATGTGAAATTATTGTAGTTATTGAATGGTATAAAAAAAAAACTAAAAGGACGTATCTCAGAGATAGCGCCTTTCGGCTTAGCAGGGCAGTGTTTTAAATTTTTATTGAATTGATATTCAATTACTTTTTGTGAAATTACTCCACTAGTTTGTTATAATTATTAATACAAAGATCGAACACTAAGAAAAAATTCCTTCGATCCGGCTGGATTCGAACCGACATCTTCTAACTTACCGTGGCAGACGCTATACCAACTAAGCCACGGAACGAATTTTTCTAAGTGCTTGCGTCGTGTCTTTGTATTTGGTTTTTTAATGACTTTTTAGTCGTAGCGCCATGTATGAGAAATCTATGAAAGATTTATCACTCAGTTACTACCTTTACAGATACCAGTCCTGGCGAGAGATGTCACTATTCACTGTATTTTAAATTTTTATTGAATTGATATACAATTATTTTTTGTGAAATTACTCCACTAGTTTGTTATAATTATTAATACAAAGATCGAACACTCAGAAAAAATTCCTTCGAGGGCAGTGTTGTTGTTAAAACAAGTTTTAAAACAGAATAATACATTACATTCCGCATAGAATTGCCTTTTTGAAACCGAATTATATTTAGCAGTCGATATAAGTAAACATAACGCAAGAAATATAATAAAATTATTTGATATTCAATTCTCAACTGCAAACTGGCTTTCAAATTACACGGTTAGGGCACTGTAAGATAGTAAATAAATAATAATAAATAACGCGTACACACTCATAGCCACGCACTAGGGAAACCCTGTATCGCGGGTGCCACGGACACACGTATAGACAACTACAAATTACACCCAAAGTCATGAGAGTGAAATGAATATAGGCCATACAAATATTTCTCCCGGCCCGGGAATCGAACCCGTGGCAGTCCAGCATGGTAACCGTTCGGCCACAGAGGCAGTCATACTAATATGGTTCATTTTGCTTGCACACTGGCATTACTTCAGAATTTATTTTATTACATACGAAATTAAAACCATTTGAAAAATGTATATCATATAGTATACGTGTTCTGTTTAATTCAGTTGATATAAAAAAAATCATTGATATATGTAAAGTACTTATAGAATACAGCGGTTTTCTTGTAAAATTCGAGGTAAGTTTTGTGTTTTTTTCTATCACGATTCCTAATTTTTAGGAATCGTGTTTTCACACTGTATAGAGTAATCTTTTATCCAAAGTGATGGATTCAACACTCTCACAGTTATGCGGAATCAACCAAAGCCATTTGAGGTTCCATCGACTCTAAGGCTAGATCAAAACAGTTATATTTGCTAGCAGAGATTGTATTTGAACTTGCCCCGTATAATTCATATAATATTTTTTGTGAAAGCCTTTTGTTTGTAATAAAAATATTATCTAAACCTAAACGCCATAGGGTGACAAGAAAAATCAAGTTGCCGGTGTCCGTTATTAACCGATGTTGCTGCACGCGTCGACTTTGCTGACAGTACGTACCTTCGTTAACTATTATATTGCGACACAGGCGTGGTAGTGTTTTAGGTATGTGTGTGATAATTATTAATACAAAGATAATACACTTAGGAAGAAATCGTCCGATCCGAGTGGACTCGAACCAACGTCTTCCAGCAAACCGTGACAGACGCTATGCCACCTAAGCCACGGAACGAACTAACGGACATTACGCATTTTTCTATGTGCCTGTTGCAGGTATTTGTTTTATACGACTTTTTTAGCGATTTTTTTGTCGTAGCGTCATCTGTGATAAATCTATTTCTTCACTCAGCCAGATAACTTTAATATTTGTAATTTTTAAGCTTATTGAAAATGCATCAAGTATATAGCCAGAAATAGAGACGAAACGTCATTTAATTTGTTTGAAAACAATTCTGCCATATAATTACTGTGATAACTGCGCTCCGATTGGTCAGCCCGAATTCAAACAATGGACGAGTTTCATCAATAGGTGTCGTCAATTGTTTTACTTCAAGTCGACCAGTTAACTTGAGCTTTGCTATAATGGACGAAAATCGCAAAATATTTAATATTTAATTACCGATGACATTTGATTCCGTTTGTTTTGTAATTAGATGTTTCTCCCCACACCACCGAATGAAACAGCACGCCATCGTTAGACATATTACCTTTATTGCAATAAAATTACAATAAATACTGAATATCAGTCAGTTCAAGTCAGTTGTTGGCGCTGTCTATATTACCAGTGCAAACGAGTGTTGGTATTTATAAGTGATGTATCACTGATGAGTTATCAAGAACGTATGGCCCTTATTTCGTCTCTATTTCTGGTTATGTACTCGATGATTGAATGTCACAATGTTTGACCAACATGATATTCAATTTTTTTTTGTGAAATTACTCCACTAGTGTGTAATAATAATAAATTATTAATACAAAGATCGAACACTTAGGAAAAATCCTTCGGTTTGGCTGGATTCGAACCAACGTCTTCCAGCAAACCGTGCCAGACGCTATGCCAACTAAGTGACGGAACGAACTAACGGGCCATACGCAAAAATATTTGAATATCACGGTGGTTAAACATTCAATAAACTTTTTTTTTAACGCGCACTCACTATAGTCCCGCACTATGGAAATCTTGTATCGCGGGTGCCATAGACAATCACAAATTACACCCAAACTCACGAGAGAAATAAATGTAGGCCATACAAATATTTCTCCTGACACGAGAATCGAACCCTGGACCTCTGCGTGGCAGTCCAGCATGGTAACCGCTCAGCCACAGACGGAATCAATATGGTATAATTATGTACGTGATGTTTTATGTTCTTGTTGGTACCTATATATATCGCTTTTGTTTTTTGTGGAAGTGGTTACTTTGAAAATCGAAACATTGGAATGAAAGCAGTGAATCTAAAGCTCTAACGTTACCAAAAGCCGTTTTGATCCTTATAAACGTTATCCCTGTTTTCCCAGGTAGACCTACATAAACTCTAATTACCTTGTACGACAGCAGGGTAGACAAAGCCTGAAGGTATGAAGCCCTCTTGCCCATCACTTCTTACTATCCAGTACCAGTCTGGGTCTTCTCGGTTTAACACTGAAAAGAGGATGATTATAATGTATTATTAGGGTTGGCATTTGCAAGGATTTGTCGGGATTTTTTAGGTTTAGGGTAACAATTTTCAGAAAAAAAGCCCACCTCGCAATTCTGTAGTAAAACTATACGACTCTTTCTTCTTCTTATCTCTGCTGACGCGTGAGAGTGCAGATATTTTCGATGTTTTTTTGTTACTAAAAATGTCCAGATTTTCTTGCAAATGTCAAGACTACTAAAATTTCGTTTGATAACTCCAAATATGATGGACTTTTTTTCTTTACTGGTGTTTACATATTTCCACAGTCTCACTAAAGACAAGGAAGAATAATGGGAGACACAGATTAATTTTATTCATATTTACATTAAATTCACAATACACACATGCACACACAGTTACACTAACTACACATACTCATCTTTTCGATTATCATTTGCACATACTAATACTTGCCTATACCTAAGGTTGCTAACGAGAAAAAAAATGTATGATACATTTAAAAATATTTTTTTAAGTTTAATAATATAACTACAACAAAGATAACTAAATTGTATTTTCTACCTAAATAAAACACTCACTGCTCCTGTACACATTTTCGCCTTACATGATTTAATTCTTTGTGATTTTTGGTATCTCACTGAACTGATTTAAGGTAAGCATCCACAATAAATTATTTAGTAGTAATGATACGGCTTAGCGGCCTAGTGGGGAGAGTCTGCTTGCGAAGCCTGTGATCGCAGGTTCACATCCCGGTTAATTACTTTTATTTTTCTTTAATGTAGAACTTTGTTTAGGCACCTATATGGATTAATCATTCGTTTTTGGTTAAAAAATGCGTTAATTTTTATTCTATATATTTAAGCCCTTTTAGCCTATGTTATTAATATTTACGTGTAATATTCGGTATTTGTTGTCTATAGAATAGTTCAAATTGTTTCTGTATTAATTCATATTGTAAAAAGAAATCTCGTATTTACTATACTTTATGTTTATTTTAACATTAACTCTAACAGGGTCGTTTTCAGATAACCACCAAAAATGTGTCTCTTTCAATAACTTTTACGTTATTACATGAATGCTAAACATTATTTATTTAATATGATTGCTTGCTTACTTAATCTGTGTTACACATAAAAAGACTACTTTACTACGCCACAGTAATTAATAAAAATTAAAAAAGTGGGCAATTTCTCATTCATGGGAGCCGGTTCCACGTCGCCCTAATTTTAAGAAAAGAAGAAAAAAAATCAAACACTCGTGGAAATCGCAATATTTACCATCGAGGATAAACTCTAATAACTTTCACGTCGAATACATACCGTAACTTTCCAATTTATTATAAACAAACATATTTTCTTGGGAATACAAAATGTGTTTCAATTTTTCTTATCATTAGTGTCACTTCAACTAAAAGCCTCCTAATAACAAAAGTTAATACCCCATCACCTTCACCCTTCGCACACGTGAGAAGGGGCTCCTGTCGGATTGGAGTGTATACAGTGAAGTAACCTGTGCATTTCCGTTTTAGCAAAAAATCTACTTAAATACCAATTTCAGTGCTAGTGACTAAATCGTTCTCATTCATGTAAATCAATCTTAATAAGTTTATAAGTAATAGTTTTATAAACTTTATTGTACATCAATCAGACAAAGGAACTATAAAATCCATGCACTTTTATAACAGTCCAGCATATTTTACACACTTGACAATTAAAAATGTATTCAAATATCATTATTGTTGCTCTCATTCTTGTCTACTTTTAAGTCAAATAGTTACTTTAAGCCAAACATTTACTTGAAATATAACAATTAGATGGTGATAATGGTGGTGATGACGGTGGTGACGATGATTGTGATTAAATGATTGTGATGATGATGTGAATGGTAATGATGCTGATGATAATGGTGATCATGATGATGATGTTGATGGTGGTGATGACGATATATTGATGTACAACAAAGTTTATATGACATTAACAAAATACTTCTTTAGATTTATTTATTAATTACATATAGATAGATAGATGGTCTTACACGGATGAGAAGGATTTTGATACAAGAAGTTATATTAAAATATTGGTTACATGTTAAATGATGTTAAATGTTCTTTTTTGAACGATAAAATGTGTGTTCTAATAATAATTTCTCATTACTGTGCCGTCTTTCTCATTTATGTTTATGAAAAAATCATTCGTGTTACTGCAACCTCATTCGTATGACCTAAAAAAAATTTTGTTGTATTTAACTTAAATATTTCTGTGATTTTATAATTATTGACATTGCTTGAACTTATTTGTACGATTAAGATCTTAAAACCAAAAGAAAAAAGGGTTTTATAAAAATGACTCAAAAAGTGCCATTGAAATTCGGAAAGTGAAATTCATCACACACACAACAACATGATTGTATCGGATTTAATTCGCGTACTTTGTTCTTTTCAGACAAACCAATGATTTGGGTTCTTCACAGGTCTCATGATCACGATTTATATAGGTATTTAGATATTATGTTTAACCAAGAATTTTTATCAAAGGAGATAATCTCCTTGCAATACCTGTAACAAACTCTCCTCTTTCTACATCAACGTCGTTTTCATCCCTCGCCTGGAACGTGTACAGAACGACGTATCGTCCTGAGGGGTCTTTGCTGAATGGACATGCTTCGCCTTCACTGCCCAACTCCGAGTGCCCATCATTTGTAGCTCCGTCTGATACGGATAATCTAGAAATAGAACTTTCAAGTATTATTAATTTGTTTTATTTTTTGTGAACTAACTCCACTAGTTTGTTCTAATTATCAAATAGAAAAATACAAAGATGGAAAGTTAATAGCGTCGCGTTTGGTATAAAAGATTCCTAATTTCTGCTCTAGTTTGCCTTTGAATGACTTCACCACGTGTTTTAAAATATTGAGGATAAGAATTGAGAGATGAGAGAGACAAATATGCAAATATCCCTAATGATGCATGGCAAAGGCAATAATAGTCTTTAGCCTTTTGAACGGCGGTTTCTAACTATCATCGAACCACTCACCGCTAATCGTATTCGAGAGAATAGTGTGTTCGAGATACACTTCTTCTGGACTCTGAAAGCGCTTTTTAAGACTACTGAGTTGCTCCACAGTACAAGACCGTTGCTGAGCACGGATGAAACGTAGGTGATAGGCCGTCAACGCAGCTTGTCGAGAGACAGTTTGCCTTAGTCTTCGTAGAGCGAAACAAATCTATTTAGGTAGCAACATCATTTTAGGGTTAAATAGTAACAAAAAAAAGTTATGTTTAATGCTGCAATTTTGCCGCTTATACTCGATTACGTTCATGGGTCACATGTCTTACTATGGTATGATTTCTTTTTATTTTTCTTATATTTCGGGATGATTACACTCCCCATGATCACAAGTTGACCAGTGGCAGGTTTTTTAAACATTAAATATTTTTATTTTAATAATAATAGTAACTTTTAACTGGCGATACCCGTGACAATTAAGCGTGAACCCGTTCTGAGATATCGAAAAAATAAAAAGAACTCATACTGTGGTAAGAAACCTGTAATTAATTAGTGATGAGAATTACCATGAAAGTCTTCAAATTTATAAATGTGTGTATGATTTATTTCGTATAGATACAGACATCCTTTTCAACTATTGCAATAGTAGAAAAATGGTTACTTAATTTATGTATCAATCTATCTTATATAGATATTATAGATAGTGATATACATAATTGATCAATATTGTGACAAAAGTGTACAAGTGGTACTAAATGACACCTAATACTTTATCTGAATTGCTTTCTGAAATATCAGACAGTTAAACTTACTGTGAAACATCTCTATGAGCCAGGTCAGTCGGTGACCGGCTTCTGGGCAGTTTTTTCTTTAAATCGTGTGGTTCACATGGTGCACAGTATGAATGCGGAATAAATCCTTCTCTCCTTGACTCTGCTACTATCACATACACCCAATCATTCTCTCTATATAAGACATTAACTATTTGACCACGTTTTACCTGAAATAAGTTGTATATTATGTGAAGTAACAAATTTTTCATGAATAAGTAAGATAAGAATGATTTATCAGAAAGAGAGTAACATTGGTGTAGTCAACATTCTTTCTCTAAAAGAAATTTTTAATTTAATTCCTTCATTAAATATTTCTACTTAAATAAACATAACAAACAATAATAAGAAATCCCAAAAATTCTTACTTCAAGTTCGTCATCAACACAAGGAGCAAAATCATGAAGTACCACCATTTTAGAGTCTGGACTAAGACCGTGCTCCTTCTCAATCCCAACTCGGACTAGTGTCTCAATGCTAGCAGAGCCTGTAATTCGGCCCATGCCCGGGCTAAGGCCAGAGCCAGGTCTTGATAAATCTTTGTCTGAATCTCCACTGCTGGCTGTAATTACAATGGAAAATGTGTTATAGCTGTTTAATTTGACTCATTTATTTTTTTGTGAAGGCCAAAACAAAAGATCAGATGAGAGCTCATATTCTGTAGACCAAAAGCTAGCAACAATTTCCAAGTTACTTTAGACAACATCCATTGTACGTATGTTGTGTATTTGTAACTTGATTTCAACTTGCTCGGTCCACTCCTGAACCCTTTTAGTTGCCAGATTATCTCACGAACAGCCTACACACGATGGAAATGTAAGCAAATTTTGTATGAAGTTGTTGACCTCTGTGCTTCCATCCACTAACTAAAACGTGGCTAAGTGATAAGTGGTAAAATATCTGTGTTAAATAGCATAAAATAGAACTCAAAATTCTCTATTTAAAAACAGTTATAACGTTCGGTACCATGACCGACATATCGAAACTTAGCCTAATGATGCATAACTAAATTATCATAAAACAATTTCAATATCTTAAAATGGTCTTTTATGAATCTTAAAATATGATTTTCTCATTATAGCTACATCATAGCAAATGGCAAAACAGTTAGCACTATGAGGACTAAATATGGAGGGCCCAGGCAATACTCTTGCTAGTCTTAGTTCTCAATTTGGGTATAGCACTTTCATGAATTGGAGCTGGTCGGTCTATGCAGAATATTGGTTATTTATAGGTATATAAAGTATGTAACTACTGATTGCTATCCAAAGATATCGTAAAATATTAAAAATCCATGATGGCAAAATCCATTGAGTTGCTTGAATTATAATATTTCCAAATACAGTATTTATATAGTCTATACCTGGTTTTATATATATGACATCTTTGGTGAAACAGTGACTTTACTTACATTTGTAAAGATTTACAGAAAATGAGTTAAAAGCTGTATTTTT
Source organism: Hyposmocoma kahamanoa (assembly GCF_003589595.1). NCBI lineage: Eukaryota > Metazoa > Arthropoda > Insecta > Lepidoptera > Cosmopterigidae > Hyposmocoma > Hyposmocoma kahamanoa. Next base: position 753,960 of record NW_020653711.1, read on the forward strand.
TGTTTTTCTGGGCTACATAGCACATTTGAAGATTAAGTCAAGTCTTTTTCACAACCCATTCCAGTAACTTTCTACATAGGCGTTCTACATAAACTGAGGATTTATAGGGAATAATTATGCTTTGTTTTTATTATATGTACCTATGTAATGTTTCTGTAATAGCAATAGGTGAAGACTGAAAATCAACCATGCTGAATTTAATATTTTTTGTCCACATTGCTGTCTTGTTTAATATTAATGATTCGCTTGTATTATCTTTTATGAAAAATGACTGTGAATCTTTTTGTTTTATTTTTACTTTATTATTTTTTATATTTAGTTGTTATGGTGATGTTATATCTGAAAGTCGGAACGTAAATTACTGTAATAAATTACTTTTATTTATCTTTTGTTGTTTTGTTGGTAACTTCTAACCAAACTTATAGCTCTAGTTGGAAACTATAGTTGTTAATAAGAAAAAAGAAATTAACTCATGAGCATCGTAATTGATTTCACACAAAGTCAGGTGCAATATCATATGATCAAGTTACAATCAAGTAAAACAAGACGAAATACTAGTTTTATATGAAATTATGTAGAAAGTCCAAGAGGTCATTGACATAAAAGTTCTCACGAAAGCTCAATAAAACTTACATTTCTTTTTCTTCCCCCTTCTGATTCTGACTGGACACAAGAACGCCATATTGTTTTACACATAAATTAACACATATTTCAAGAAATAAAATAACAATTAGCACATCATTCGATGTTTTTTTGTTACAAAAGGATTTCACAGTCTCTACTTGACAGTCAGAAGTTCACAAAACAACTTTTTTTAAAAGAGCGATGCGTTTTGTCATTGCTCGTTTGGTTTCTAAAAGCAGAACTCATAGAATTTTGCATTTAATTCGATCGGTGTATAAAACAAGAGATTGCTTTTTGTAATACTGTTACTTAATCAAGAAATTAAAATGCTTTTATTTTGACATTCTTTTTGTGCTAATTATGTACAAATTATAGGGTATCTGGATTAAAAGATCAAACAAACAATTTTTAATGAAAAGATATTTATTATAGATCGAACAAACAAACATAATTATGTAATTATGATAAAGGCAGTTCTGAAATTATTATATAAACTTTCAACATTTAACTACAAGGTTTGTAATAGAAATTTCTGCTTTCGCATTCGTATAGACTTTGGCACATTCATAACATAACATATTAGCATAAAAATACCATTTATTCTATGTTAACATTATAAAATACAATTTATATATCTTCCTTTAACACTCTAAATTAAGTTTATAAATATAACATGTATCTCAATTAAATTCCATCTTTTAAAAAATATAATATGTAATGCCCTCCACATATAAAAAGCAGCTTATTTACAATATGCTAATTAAGACGTGTTTTAAAATTTGTCTACGGTACCTATATTTTCTACTAACAACAACAACTCTATAAGTGTGACAATATTAAGAATGTTTTCAGATGGTCTTTCTCCAGACTGCATTGTAACGTCAGTTGGGATGCAGTTTCAAACTACTTCCTTGTTTTTACAAACAATTTCAAACAGCTTAGTACATTTGACAGCGGCGATGCTGTTGGGACGCACACCATGTGCATCTTTACGTCTTGATTCGATTTTGCGCATATCTCAAACTTTGCGCTTTTCAACAAAGTTTAATAAGTACATCTAAAAATTGTTTTTTTATTTCTATTAAAATTAATACATACATAAACAGCTTATAAAGTGTGTAAAATATAATATTTCTTTATTTTAGTCTAAATAATTTATACCTACGAGCTTACTAACGTAAACATGATTTAAACAACTAACAATTCGACTTATCCGAAGAACAGAGTCCGATATGATTATCTAGCGAAAAGACAATAAGTACGTTACGAGAATAATTTCTTTATGCAAACTAAGGCCTATGTAAAGGTGTTTTGAGAGTTTATATATCTTATTTCGTTTCGGAAACATTAAATCGAACAACAGTCGATCTGACATCCACAACGAAGAAGAACGAACGAAATGTACTATGTCCTGAGAACAAGTTTAGTAGTCTTGCACATAGATCTTTGTTCTACGGATGAGTCGAATTGATAATAGTCCAGTTTCCCCTCACTACACATACATACCATAAGCCCTGTTGTCCCGACTACGAACACAATATTTTCAAAATACTTTTTAGCGGTATGAGACAGATAGGAAGTATGTATAAGCAGAAGTAGTAAATCTAGTTACCTGAAACTTTATTGCGAAAACCAGTTATCCAAGCATGTCGAATATTTAATAGCAAATTATTTTGATGATTATTATAATACAGGTTACAGGTCGGCTATATGATCACGTGGTGTAGGTAGGTACATTCTATAGGATAGGCCTCATCACGAGCGAAGCTAAGCTTAGCTAGCTAGCTCACATAGCTTTATTAAACATACGTAGCATTCATTGCCTCCACGGCCGAACGGTTACCATGCCGGATTGCCACGCAGAAGTCCCAGGTTCGATTCCCGGGCCGGGAGAAATATTTGTATCACCTACATTTATTTCTCTCGTGAGTTTGGGTTTGTAATTTGTGGTTATGTGTGTGTCCATGGCACCCGCGACAGAGGGTTTTCCATAGCGGGGCTATGTTGAGTGTGTGCGTAATATTATAACTGCATGCAACAAACTACGCGAACTAACCTATCTGAGAGAAAGAGAGAAATATTTGTATGGCCTAAATTTAATTTACTCATAAGTTTGAGTGTAATTTGTGGTGGGCTATGAGTGTGTGCGTTATTATTGTTGTTATTAGTTCGACTACGTGAGCTAAGCTATCTTAGCTTAGCTTCGCTCACGGTGTGGTCTTTCCTTATGACACAAATTAAATTATCATTTTCGTCCATTTTTCACTCCAAGGCATTGTCGATGTAGCGATATGCAATTATACTGTACGCTTTCATCTTTACAGTTCACCTTTATAGCTATATATATATAGTCTCCCTTCGATGTTTCCTTGTATAATGATTTTAGTAAATCGTCATGTTTTATCAATTTATCACATAAATAATTCGTCAAAATTTACAGATGTTGAGTATCAGTCAAAGCGTGCCACTGTTCATGTCTGTGATCAGGAAATTTGATACAATCCATCCAGTGCTTTAATCTTCTCCCCTTGCTGCTTGCTCCTAAAACCAAACTACCCAAAAAATCATTTGGTTTCCCATAATCCTTATCCCAAACCGTTATAGTTAAGTTTTGACGGGATAGTTCAGTTGGTCTGGTTTCGAATAAGAATTCTTCGTTCCACACCGGATTCAGATTACGCCATTTGATGGATGATTTGTGTTTCTTGTGGTAGGGGTCGGGATCCAAGTGTCTGTGAAGAAAATAAGTCGTTTTATATATTTTTTTCAGTTTCCTTAATTTAAAAATGTGCCACTATTTATCATCTTGTTCATACTGGGCGTAATCGTTAAATGTGCCCAGGCGATTATTCCGTAAATACCTATAAAAGATATCAAAAACTTTTAAACTGATATCGAAAGTACGTTATCTAATGAGTAAAACGAGATCAATAACTTTTTCAAAACAAAACGTTAAATGCTCTCATAAATTTAATATGAAATTCATAGAGAGGCTTTAAATACAAAATTTTGTACTTATTTCAAAATAAACATCAGTTTCTTTTTATTTGATTAAAAGATATTATTTTATTTGCAGAAGTTTCGTAATCTGTAAACTTATTTTAAATTTTTATTGCATTGATATTCAATTATTTTTTGTGAAATTACTCCACTAGTTTGTTGTAATCATTAATACAAAGATCGAACACTCAGAAAAAATTCCTTCGATCCAGTCGGATTCGAACCGCCGTCTTCTTGCATACCGTGCCAGACGCTATACCACCTAAGCCACGGAACGAACCAACGGACCCAATGAATTTTTCTATGTGCTTGCGTCGTGTCTTTATATTTGGTTTTTCAACGACTTTTTAGTCGTAACGTCATCTATAAAGTTATTGTTACAGCTTAAAGAAGATCAACTAAAGCATGTCTATGAGTGTCATATTAAATCCACGGAAGCGTTTAACGTTAACATTTAGGATTTGTTTTATGATACCAAGTGACAAGACGAGACAAGTGCACGACACTCCGTCATAGCAGTTGCAGTGACCTTCAGATGTTTGCCATTTAAAACTAAGATGTGAAGGGCACTGTCACTGCGCCCGTCATCCTGGGACAAGTTGACAAGTCCCATATGCCATATAATTTCACCACAAGTTATTGATGTCATTTTAGCCATTAGGTAATGTATTTTTGATATCAGTTTAAAGGTTTTTGATACCGGTTATTGGTATTTAACGAATAATCGCCTGGGTACACTTAACGATTACACCCTGTATACGAAATTTGAATGAAGTGGAAATATCTCTGACAACGACTTGTGTTTGTAAAGCTTCCGTCTCATCCGACCCCTATTCAGCAAATAAGTATTTAATTCCATCCCTTAACATACGCAAATTTAATAAAAATATATTCTTCAAATGTTGAGAAAATTTAATTCTTTTTATCGCCTAATCGCGTAAGTAAGATGTGAAATTACGTGTGTCACATAGTATATACTCACAATTTTACAAAGGGATCCGAATATCCATTACTGTCCTGTGGGGGTAAATCCGCACCCTTACAAACTGTAACAACCAATGCTCGTTTCTTGGTACTGTAGCACAGGGCTAGTAGGATCCTGGACCCAGTGGGTTCAGAGCCCGTGGCTCCTGATAGCGCTAAGCGAAGTTGTGCCGGTGCCTTGGCACATTCTCGGAGACATACGGTTGCTGATCCCATTTCGTCGTAGCCGTATCTGATTCGGAGAGGGAAAAAAGTTTACTAAATTTGCATTGAATTACTCCACTAATTTGTTATAATTATTAATACAAAGATTGAACACTTCCGGCCGGTTTCGAATCGACCTCTCCTGGTGAACCACACCAAACACTATGCCAACTAAGCCACGGAGCGAACCAGCGGACCTCACGAATTTTTCTATGTGCTTGATGTCGGATCTTTGTATTTGCTTTTCAACGACTTTTTAGTCGTAGCGCCATCTATGACAAATCTATGAAAGTATGTCATCACCCAGTTAGGTAACTATACAGCTACCAGCCCTGGCTAGAGATATCGCTATCATAGTCTATATAAATAGACTATATAAATAGTCGCTATATAGTCTGACACGGTTTGCTAGACGACGTCTGTTCGAATCCGACCGGATCGAAGGAATTTATCTAAGTGTTCGATCTCTGTATTGTTAATTATAAAAAAGTTTACTGTTTTATTTTTTATTTTTCGTTCGAGCCAAAATCGAGTACGAGAGTGAAAATTTCTTGGAGTACATACCTAATTCACTCAGTCATGTTTTTAGTGTCGTACTACATCACATCACTATATCTAACCGTGTAGATATAGTACAGCATTGTCGCGAAGCTGCCAACATCCTGTACTTATACTTTAGTAGGTAGAAATACGGGATATTGCTTTGTCTCCTTGAGTGTTACATTATAGCTTTGCTACAATCGTTATTCAGTTCGCTATGCGTGTTGATTTGCAAATGTTCCTTTTGGAGAGACTTATAAATCGGATTGACTACCTCAGAATAATAGACTATATCAGAATGTACCAAATTGCCGCTTTAATCTAGATCTTTCTTGTTCTACAGCAGTGTGTCATGTAGGTGATGTCAATTTCATAGTTTACATGATAGATAACTGAAGACTTCCTTGCTCCGCAGCCGCGAGGCGTGAGCGCGGTGAAATTCGTGTCGAATAAACGCGCCATAATGGAATAGACTGTTCGTGTTTTGTGTTTAAAGCATCGAGTATATAACCAGAAACGGGGACGAAATAAGGGCCATCCATCCCTGGCAACTTATCAGGCAAAAGGGCCTTATGTAACTTTTAAATACCAACTCTCATTTGCGCTGAAATCACAAATTAGAAAACTGAAATAGTACAGCGCCAACAACTGACCTGTGTGTACGTCTCTGTATATTCCAAAAATATTCTGTATTTATTGTAATAAAGATAATATCTCTAACAATGGGGGCTGTTCCATTCAGTGGTGTGGGAAAAACAGCAAAACATCTAATTACAAAGCAAACGAAACACATTTCATCGGTAATTAAATATTAAATATGTTATTTACCAATTTTCGTCCATTAAAGCGAAGTTCAAGTTAAACTAGTCGATTTGAAGTGAAACAATTGACGACACCCGTCAATTGTATGTATGTTTCGAATTCGAACTGGCCGATCGGGGCGCAGTTGTCAGAATAATGATTTGGCAGAATACTTTTCAAACAAATTAAATGACATTTTGTCTTTATTTCTGGTTATAAACTCGATGGTTTAAAGTAATATATGCTTGTGTCAATCTGTAACGGCTACTATGTTCCGTGTCACGTGTGTTCTGTTGCTGGATCCGCTGAAAATCAGCGTCGTGGCATTTGACGTGAGACGATAACAAGCTGAGTGAGTCGCGGTTTCCTTGGCAGCACAGCACACACACTTTGAACTCTATTAGAATGTATTTAGTTCCAAATCCTTATGTTATTATTATCATTATAAGTATTATTGTTATAAATTACAAGTGTATTGTCTTGATTATTCAAGGAATAGATGGTTTCTGTTCTATTCTACTCTTTTTTAGGACAAAGGAACAATAAGTTATGCGCATGGTGGTAAATGACATCACAACCCATGCCACTCAGAACTTTAAATCCCGAAGATCTGTGGGGTATTGTCACTGTACTATGTAGTTTCGCCAAGAGCCATACTCCTTTGAAATCGGAACTTAATAATTAAGCTCACATTATAGCTTGATGGTAGAAATAGATGTCATGGCAGTATTTCCCTGGATGAACTCTTTCACAAGGAGCTCTACTGCTACTAACTCTTACCTATCATCATCAAATAGCACGATTTCCAAAGATTTGTTCCCAAGATCCGACTCCGTGATACCGAAGAAGTGGAGCGTTTCGTTGAATTCTGGATTCTTTGTCTTGTGTACAGTTTTCGTTCGCATTCTGTTTGAATATGTACCTTCTGAAAATAAATGTATAATAGATTTATGTACGAATTTAAATATTTATTGTGATTAATTAATTGTCTTTGGACTAAGTGTATAATATACATATATGTAGATACGTAAGTAAATACAGAGAACAGGATAAAGATAGAGCAGAGTGAAATATGTGTTTAGATGAGAAAAGATTGAAGATATATCAAATTATTCAGATTTAGATATATATTTATAATAAGTGATAAAATGGTTGTTTTTTTAATTTTTAAATATCTTTTTGTAGTTGACTAAGTTTGCGAAAAGCCCGAAACGTAAAATGCAAAGGTCTGACGGCAGGCTAAAAACCAGTTTTGAGCGATTTCAGTAAATATTGAAACTGCACATACACACACAAAACGCCCCCAAAATTGCATCCGAGGCCTCTATCGCCTAGGACTCTTCAGCGCCCACTGGGGGGTCGTAGGGTTCACTTTGGGAAATTATGCTCTAACTAAGTCCGTATAATAACACCGTTTCAATTTAGGTATTACTGACAGTCCTCTATGCAGAGGGTGCAAGGGCACATCCTACACTACAATGCTCCAGCGTGACGTGTCCAACTACAGAGAGAAATAATTTGGAATGCCGAGGTCGCTCCCCGATGTCTTCAGCTAACCCATGAGGATGCTGAGATTCTTGGAGGAGCTCGGGTGGCACGAACTCTGTACCCAACACATGCAAACCGGGCGCCTAATGTTTACTTGCGGGTACCAGACCCGTGCACCATATGATACCATAATACTCTTTCTTTCATGTGACGGGACGAACATCGTGCGGCTGATAAGCGACACCTGTTTATGATAGATGCAGTGCTGCTCATAGCTTTAAATCACTATGATTTGAGGGGCGCTGCCACTGCGCCCGTCAATTTGAAATATAATATGACAAGTCCCATGTAAAAATTTCACCAGCACCCCCACTCTTCAAAAGCGGAACACATTAATGCTCGCATTACTGCTTGGCGACAGAAATAATTAAGGTGGCAGTACTTCCCTGGGTGAAGTCTTTCACAAGTAGCTCTACTGCTACTAAAACTCGTAGAAGTAAAAACAAAAAAGGAGGACGACGTCATCATCGTCAAAGTACTTAATGGAAAGGTTTGTTACATAAATAAGTAAATTAAAACATAATTTATTCCCTTTTAAACTGGGTGCGTATAAAATGTAAATGGCGGTCGAAGGTAAGAGTATCTTAATGTGTGATTAATTAGAACTTTTTATCGATATCATTTCAGATTCTTCTCACAAACACACAGGCATTGCGGTGCACTTACTTTGCTTAGCTTTGGAACTGGAATTGGTACTTAAGACTATAAAAATTTTGTTTGGCTTTGTCAATAAAGTTTTTAAGGTAACGTAAGGGTGCTGGTGAAATTACAGGCACACGAGACTTGTCAACTCATGTCGCAGAGTGACGGGCGCAGTGGCAGTGCCCCTCGAAGTTTTGCGATTTTAAACTCTGAGTGGCAATGCAACTGTTATGGACAGGCGTGTAGCTTACCATAAGGCATTAAAAAAGTAGATTTTATTTTTGTTAACTATTTTCGACGTAAATTGGGATAGTTACATTTAACCTGAATGAGCGGAAAAAATTCAATAAATTTAAATAGACTAATCCTTACCTCGTGGCAATACCTCTAGTCTACAAAATGGGTCAGATAATCCAGTCATATCCATCCCAATTAGACCTCTGGCCCTCAGTACAGTTACAGCTAAGGACGAAGTAGAATTGTCGTAAGCCAATTTAATTTCTAACGTTCCGAAACCAGCGTCAGGTATCGTCGGCGGCCTTTCAATTTGTGTAACTGGCTTAGGAAGATCTTTACGAATGCTGCGGAGACTATAAGCACTGCCTTTGCTGCCTGTTCTCTTTAGAGTGGTTAGTGGGCGTTGATTGAGACTTTCTGTACGATGGAGAGAAAGGCCGCTGATTCCGTGGGTTAGGATGTCTGTTTCACTCCAGTCATAGTGGCTGTCCTGTAAGAGAATTTAAACAAGATGTGAATTAACCGATTTTTTTATATAAGTTCTTATGATTGAGGAAGCCTTTGTCCTCATTGATACCATTTACAAGGGATTAAGCAGACTGCAGCGTTTATGTGTTCAGACGTTTATGTACTCTTGTTTGCATATATTGACCGACGCTATCGGCACCTTTTTTGTTTTTCGAACCTCTTACGCATTAGATCTCAGATGCAATATATGACTGAAAATTATGAACGAGAATACACAACCCTTGAACGCGTGATCGCCTTCTGACTTCGATTTTCGAATGCCAAACAAGATTATGAACCTATGATAAGAATTTGTGGTGTAGCTTTAGAAGCAGTTGAAAAGATGTAGTTAGATACTTTCTTACAGTATCTAACAACGTATATTTCGACTTGCCTGTAACAAAAATCAAATAAAAAATATGATTTCATACATTTCTCACAATAACCAGAAGTCAATAATTGTTTTTCATGACGCCACTACACGTGTAGGGGATTAAGGGGTGCGTTCGAGCTCGCTGTGATGGATCATGCCATTTGCCCTTGTTTGTAAGCGAGGATCAGTCAGGTCACATGTGCGTAGTATTAAAAATTATAAAAGAACTGTATTGGTTATATTAAGGTTCAATAACAGTTTCGCATGACATAGTGTCCATGACGGTAAAACAACAATAGTGAGAATTAATATTTTGTACAAACTCGATATATGATGACAGATTTGTATGAAAATATGAAATTGATGTCTTCAGATTCGTAATTTTATTTTTGTCTGAAGTTTGCAGCAACTTTGATTATATTCCACACATCCGTAAGCACGCACATACATTTGTGACCGCTTGCATAACATAATCACAGTTTTACAAATGTACTTGCGCAGAGCAACCGCAGGGTGCTCAAGGGGAGTCGGCGGGGCGGGCCGCATCCTGCAAACACGCTTAGTTTGCCGGATTGAGCGCTAAAGGTTGACATGTTCGTGTTTTAAAATATCGCACTGTTAATAGTGTATTAACTCAAAAAGACTATTTTTCAAAATCGATGAAAAATTTATTGTCGCCTTCTTGTGAAAGATAATTAAAATTTATGTACAGGTTAAACTTTATTATTACAGGCATCTAAATAATTATCTTCTATCTAAATATTTAAAAATAAAAGAGAAAAATAATTTAATATTTTTGAGTAAAGACTGTTTCGCCAGAAATAGATCACATAAAGTTTGTCTCATTTTGAGTTAAGTAGCTATATTTTAATTATTTCATACAATATTGTAACGACGGTTTTAAAGAATAAAATTTTACGTTCAGAAATCGTATAACCTTGAATTTCACATATTTTGAGTTACAACATTATTGTAATAGCAGTGTGACTATATTATGAATACGTTCAGCGAGTTCTACGAAACGATAACCGTTGTATACGTATATTATGGCACATATAAAATGGTTTTGTGTACAGTATAATTCGAAATAGAAATACGTAACAACAGCGACATAAAATTTCATATAATTATTTGACTAACAAAGTAGGATTATAAAGTAGAATTTAATTCACGGTCATGCTTATGTATCCTCCATTGTTTTGTGATTAAATTGTGCATCGGAAGACAAATACAGTCAAATTTAATAACAGAAAGCTGAAGACATAAAAATAAACTGTCACGTAAATATTTGTCAATGCAACACTAGCAAATCTTTATTCCTAGATAAATAATTATTGTATATTACGTAAGTACAATTGTTATTTATGTACAATTACAATAATTATTGTAATTGTACATAAATATACATAAATATTTCCCCGAGGTCCGTACCCTGTGGCATCGTGCTCAGAAGGCTTGCAACATTTCCCGTTTAAATAACTTTTATTATATTATTGTTATTAAATACTTACGTTTTTTTTCATTTTGTGACAACCCTTGTACATAGCCGACATGGTATTTAGTTTCCGTAACAAAGTTTCTATTCTCATAGAACAAAGAATAAATAATTTTGTAGTTGCAAATTTTTCATAAAAAAAAAAAATTCATATTTCATCATAGTTCTCTCTAAAGGAGAGCCGTGTTATGTACTGCTACATACTGATTTTTATGTTAACACTGTGACAGGTTTTATTAAAAACATTATATAGTTTTATCTATATTGGCTCAGCTTTGAGGCCGTGATTGCTTTTATTATAGACGCGCTGTGAGTAGACAAACACAACTACCTTGCCCAACGTAAATACAAAGAGGGACTGCTTTTTGGGCATACTATCGTGAAACGTAGGGTGAAGTTTAAACCATTTAGTTTGACTGCAGTATTCATTCATTTATTTGTTCATTGGACCGTATGTTTATAAAAGGTCTTATTAAATATATTCGTGTTTGTACGGAACCCGTTAGGGTACTGCAAGGTTTAACAATTTGAAAGAGGAACTTATAATTACTTACTCACATTACAATAATAAGGTACACCATAGATTTTTTTTCCTATATCTATGAGGTACACGCAATTCTAACTTTTACGTTTTATATATATATTAAAAAAAGGGTTTTTCCTTCGTTTCCCTTCCGTTACAATTGGTCTACTTTCCCGATCGATCCCCTTTCGTTCGTTCCCTTTATACCTTCAAAAATAAACTCAGAGAGCATATTTGGATGTTGCAAAATACTTACGCCTGGACAAATTTTATTTGTGTAACGCACCGAGAAATACAAAATACATGAAGACAGAGTGAATTTTTGAAAACGCTGTATAGGGATAATATGGCATGTTATTTTTCTAAATTAATTATGTTATTTACGTTACACTTATTCAATTCGCATCCTTTTTTGTAGTTTTGTCTGTAAATTTTTTCAAATCGGCCACTTCGAAAAAGGTCCACTGAAATCCAGGGCTATGGCCCCGCCGGACAGTGGGCCCAAATGGATAATTCTTGAACATAGGAATAACTTGTGGAATATCGAGCTAATTTAATTAAATTAATTTTTTTTATATGATAGATAATAACATTTATAACAACTTTTATTCTTGTATAATTTCTTGAAAAGTTGATAGTTTCGGAGAAAAAAAAATATTTTATTTTGTATGGAAAAATGTACATTTTATTTTTTATTTCTTAATGTAGGAAAATTTAATGTGTGTGGTTTATTCACAGTATAGATCCAATCATTCTCTATCAAAAAAAAAAATCCATCTGCAGGTTCATTTCATAGACGGCTTCCAGGCTGCACGTCTTCCATTAAATACTCTGTTAAAGGAATATCAACCAAATGGCGAAGTGCAGTAAGTGCGAAATTGCTATCAAGCATGAAGACAGCGCTCTTAATGTAACATGCAAGTCGCGCGGACTATACTGGCATGTCGCATGCACCACGTTACGTACTAAGCCGCGCGATGTATGCAACTGGCAGTGCACGTCGTGTAAGACAATTAATTCTAAGAAAACCAAACAGGCTGATCGTAGTGAACCCTCTCCAACCACGTTCGATGGCGTCAGTATATTTTTTTTGTGTATTTTGGGCATTGTTGGTTACTTTGGAAAATAGAATTGCGAGTGCTGAGACTACGCTCGTGGAATTAGAGGACATTTCCAAGCAGATTGTGAGTCTTCAGCAACGGGTCTTCGACTTGGAAGGGCGAAACTTGGTACTAGACCAGGCCGATCGTGTAGGTAACTTAGAATTACACGGGCTGACTGAATATCCCCAAGAAAACCTTGTGCAGATGGTCGTACGAGCTGGCGGTGTAGCGGGTGTGAAAATAACTGAAACGGACTTGAAATGGATTGGTCGTGTTGGATCTAAAGCTAAGGGAGCATTAAAACCTCGTACCGTATTAGTAAAATTCCACAAACAAGACATAAAGAATTCACCTCTCCGTGCATTAAGGAAACGCAGGGGGATTAAGCTGCAAAAACTTGGCTATACGGAGGAGTCTAAGACGATGCATACAAGCGACAACTTAACCCCACACTTCAGAGATATCTGCCGCACCGCCAGGAAAGCCGAAAAGTTCAAGTTTGTGTGGACCTACAATTGCCGGAACTTCATACATGAGACTGAAAATTCTGATTTAGTTCTGATAAAATCAAAAAACCAACTGGAAACACTACTGATTTGAACTTTCTTATTATCTTAACATCTACATTCCCCTTTCTTTCGTCATAACAATTGCATAGTATTCCACTATTTCATTGACTTAATTGTATTATTTGATTATATTTCGGAGAGCATCCACATTAGCACACAACGTGTACGTAAATTTAGCGTAATCGTCACACTCGGTTATAGCCTCAACAGTTTTGCGTAGGTATGGTCCACACGCCGCGGTCGCTTGTTGCTAACGCGCTGTGTGTTGTTCGCATCGATCTACCCGTTATGTTATTTTTTCCGTTCTTTTCGTCGTATTTGATTCAATTCCCATTCTATTATGTTCGCAATTGTACAGTATACCAATTTTACTATTATTATAACACAATAGAATTCAATTCATATAACAATTAAACAAATGATTAAATAAATTATATAATAATAATCATACTTAATAAATTAGTTATTTACAATGGTTAAAAGAATTAAAAGTAGACTATTTACACTTGGTTTATTAAACGTACGTTCTCTTAACATTGGTAGAGATGAACTCATAAAGTAAATTAAATTGTTAGTTTTTGACATTCTTTGTCTAACGGAAACTTGGCTTAGGGCAGATTCTGACTTGCGTTCATATAATGTTTCTGGGTACAAATTGATGCACAAACCGCGAAGTGTACGCCGAGGTGGAGGGGTTGGAGCATATATGAGATCTGCTATGCGTGTAAAGGAAATTTATTTACCCAGTTCCGTACTTGAACAAATGTGGTTGGAAATCAAGCTTGATACAATTGTAATTCTTACAGGTATCGTATACAGACCCGAATATATTGGAATTAATACTGCTATTGACTGTATCAACGAATCTTTATCCGTATTGGCACATAAATATGAACATCTATTTTTACTAAGTGACCTAAATATTAATTGTAGTGATGATCATAATGGTATAAATTTGCCACCTTGTTTAATGACCATTGCCGAATGTTATAACCTCCATCAATTAGTTAATTTACCTACCCGTGTTACTGAGGCCACTTCGGCACTCATTGATATTATTTTTACTAATTCTTGCACTCGACCATCAACCTTGGATGTTGTACACAATGACGATCTGAGTGATCATGGGCTTAGACTTGCCAAATTACCTTTCTCTAGCCGCAAACCTCCACCGCGCACGATAACATATCGACCTTTAACTTGCAACGCGGAAACTATCGCGAACGCCGCAGTATTTACACATTGGGAGTTTGTGCACTTATATGGCACTGCTAATGAAATGGTGGAAATGTTTTCCTCATTAATTCTCAATTTATTAAATACGTTTGTACCTGTTCGTACTCGTACATTTAAGTCGCCGCCAAATTACTGATACTTTGCGTCAAATGAGGAAGCTTCGTGACTAAGCCTGTCGTAAATATTATAGTGATATGCGCAACACTTATAACGCGGCATTTGTTAGAGAAAAACAAGCTTACTTTTCGCACTATGTAAACAATAATAGGGGTAACTCAGCGGTAATGTGGCGGCACATTAATTAAATCTTTCTCCAAGATCTTGATGAGTCTAGCATACCCAATACCTCGCATAATTATACAAACTTGTTTAACTTTTCACCAGTCACTGACTCTTTGATTTCTCGTATTATTTCAACTTCAATAACTAATTCCAAAGGCAATGACGATATTTCAATGTATATGATTAAGTTGACACTCCCACATTCATGAGTGCCATTACTGCTATAATAAATAAGTCATTTGAAACAGGTGTTTTTCCAAACAACTGGAAATGTGCCCTTATAACTTCTATTCCGAAGAAAACTAAAGTTGAAAACTGTGGAGATCTTAGATCAATTAATATATTGCCAGCCCCTTCCAAAATGTTGGAAAAGATCATAAATTTCCAAATGAATAAATATTTAGAAGATCACTCAATAATACCGCTGATGCAGTCAGGATTTCGTCAGAAATATAGCACGACATCTGCGTTGATGCATATTATTGACGACATCTTGACTGCTGCTGACTCTGGAAAGGGTACTATTCTGGTACTACTGGACTACACCCGAGCTTTCGATTGTCTCCCCACGAAGTTACTCATTGCTAAAATGAAATCCATTGGTTATTCGACCGCAGTATGTAAATGGTTCACTTCTTACTTTACCAATCGTAGCCAGGCGGTTTTGTGTTCCGACGGTAGACGCAGTCTTAGGAAAGCTAGACCGCTTAACTTGAAACGAGGTGTGATTTAGGGCTCTGTACTATAACCTATCCTCTTTTCCCTATTTACGAGTAACTTGCCATCTGCTATCACCCATTGCCATTACCATTTGTACGCTGATGATACTCAGTTGTACATGCACATGCCACCAGATCCTAATGACGTTATGGCAAATGTTAGCAAAATATGTTCGTATTTGGATTCAGTGGCCGCCTGGTCTGATCGTCATGGCCTCGTTCTGAATCCAGGAAAGAGTGTTGTCAAGTTAATTAAGGATATGAATCCTGTGATAATTATTAAGGGTACTTTAATTCCAAGGTAGGATTGTGTTCACAATCTCGGTCTTCTCATGGATGAAGAGCTTATATTCGAACAACGTATTTTCCAAAAAATAAGTCATTGTTTTGGCGCTCGTAGGTCCTTATATAATCTGGGAAGTTGTTTGAGTTCAAAAATACGATTGCAATTATGTAATGCACTGGTGTTACCTCATGTGCAGTACTGTGACGTCGTTTTTGGCCCTCGTCTGTATATTAAGACTAGTAAGGCTATTCAAAGAGTGCAAAATTCTTGTAAGCGTTACTGTTTTAGAACACGTGAAAGAGAACATATTTCACCATATCTTGTCGTTAACAACCAGCTTAACATGGCCAATTCTAGAGTAATAAAATTAGCCTG
>NW_020653711.1:790007-836959 GCF_003589595.1 Hyposmocoma kahamanoa
CTTGGAGTTCATTAATAATTCTAACAAAGTCATTGAAGGAAATGGAGTAGATAATGTTGTTTTCATGGGAGATTTTAACATGGGTAAGATCCCATGGAACTGTCTCGATGATCTCTCTGTACCTCATACAGAGCCTGCGAGCGCTATGTCTGGCATGTTTATCGAATTTGCTTTACTTAATAACTTAGCACAGTACAATTACACATCAAACTACCAAGGAAATATTTTGGACTTAGTGTTGAGATTTCACACTGTCACAAGCGCAAAAGAGTGTATGTCTCCTTTATCCAAAGTTGACCAATTTCATCCACACACAGAGTTTTCATTCTCTTTTGCTGTCAATGCAAATATGTCCACGCATGGTCAAGTACGCTTCTGTTTTTATAAAGTCGATTACAGGAATATTGTTGACGATCTAAACGAAATGGATAGGGACCATGCATTGGCGACCTGTAACTCAGTAGACGATATAGTTTCTTCTTTATAAGCTATAATTCGAGAAGCAATAAACAAACATGTTCCTAAATCCAAGCCTAGGTCTAAAAAGTATCCGTTTTGGTTTTCACGTGACCTTAGAAGCCTATTACTTGAAAAATATAGGTACCGCCAGAAGCTTCGGTAGTTTAACAACAACCCACGCGACAGACTAGTGTTTGATCTTGCCAAGACCCGTTCCTATAAATAATAAACTGAAAAATATCTGTTAAAAACAGTACATCCCTCGTCTGGAGAGTAATCTTCGTTCGAAACCATAATTTTTCTGGTCTTTTGTGAAAACTAAATGCAATAATAATAACCATTATCCTTCTCAAATGTACCTGCACGAAAAATCTGCAGTTGGTAGTAAAGATATCTGTAATCTGTTCGCTAATAACTTTGCTTCGGAATACAACAAATTTACTGGCCCCTCTTCTGCGGTCTATAGGTTCTAACTCGCAGCTTTTTAACTATGGTTCAGTTCAAGGACGATCAGGTCTTCAAAGTTTTGGAGAGACTTGGCCCATCAAAGGGAGCTGGAACCGATGGTATTCCTTCTAAATTTGTGGCCATTAGTGCCCCAGCATTGGTTCATCCTCTGCGACAAATTTTTAATACGTCTCTGAGCACTGGTGTCTTTCCGACAAGGGCTCTTATAGTACCCTTGCATAAGAGTGGACACAAGGAAGCTGTAAACAACTACACGTCTATTTCCATTTTGCCAAGGTCTTTGATTTGCTAAGGTCTTTGAGCGCGTGCTGATCTCCTTACTTTCTTGGCATTTCAGGGGCACAGTATTCGCAGAGCAACATGGATTTCCTAAGGCACGATCCACAGTTATTAACCTCGTTCAATTCTTCGATAATATCTCACACTCTCTTGACCAGCGCTCGTCTGTAAGTGCCATTTACACTGACTTCAGCAAGGCTTTTGATAAACGATAAAAGGTGATCCCATTTCTAATGTGAGCCAAGGTAGAGATCTGGGCGTGTTGCTCGAAAGCAAACTCCGCTTCCATATACACATCGACAACATCGTATCTAAGAGTTTTCAAACCCTCGGTTTCGTCTTGCGAAACTGTAGGGACTTTAAGTAGCCTAGCATTAAAATTATGCTGTAGAATTCTTTGGAGCGAAGCGGGTTGGAGTATTGTAGTGTTGTGTGGAACCCTTGCTATGACGTATACAAAAAGAAACTCGAAAGTGTGTGTGAAAGTTAACCTATACAAACGTACCTATACAAACAAACATTTAATTTAAATTGTAACATCATTGCAGTACTGCCTAATTTAGCTTGCAACAATTGAAAGGGCCAAAACCACCATACTTAGCTTCTACTGGAAGCTTAACAAAATGCACCATATTTGGCTTCAACTGAATATTACTTGAACAAAGAGTAATGGAGCAGCCTTTATTGTAAATATCAATTATTTTTTACGTATATTATTGTGTCGAATTTTGTAAAAATTCATTTCAAGAAATAATAAAGAGTTTGGCACATACATACATACAAATATTACAAATGTGAAAATAAGCGTCTACTATGAGAAATGTACCGATATTCCAACTAAAAGTAAACTCAAATATCCGTAATTTCGAAAACTGATTTTTAATAAAACCGTTACGCTTTCAAGTAATTTCGATGCTTCTCACAAAGCAAAATTAGCTTTTGTTTTGTAATATACCTAAAAAAATACATTTCACATTACAAAAATTCGAGCTAACGTTATTTCGGGCAAATGTATTTTCTGACTTCTGATAGGTAATCCCAAGCTGTAAAACGAGTACAATAATATTTTGTCAGTTATTATTATTATTATATTGCTAAAGTTAATTATAAAAAATAAGATTAAAATCAACACGACCCTATAGTTTCTTTGTTAAAATATTTCAATAGTTTATGGTTTGAACAATTGAAAATGACCAAAAATGACCAAGAAGTTTATATTATAAACTTCTTGACATCTATATTAAATTGTGCCAAGTCCCCGAGGAGTCCAGACTGTTTATGGGTTTTGGGGAGACCCAAGGCCAGTTAGTGTTGTGTACTGTCAGTTGTTTTGTGTCAAATACGTGGGTACCGAATAAAACTTAGTATTTTTGTATTGTTTTTGAAGACTGCCTATGGATCCGGGCCTTAAGGAAAAATGGATTGTTTCCACGAAAAGGAAAAACTGGTTTCCAAGCAATTACAGCGTCGTTTGCTCTCGGCATTTCACAGAAGTCTGTTTTTATATAAAGAACATTTGCCGCCGCTTATTTGATACCGCAATTCCTACACTGCATATGCCTGTAGTAGTAAGTGATATACGTAATCCGTCTTTTTTTTAATTTAACTTTTATAAACTTATATTATTCATAGACTCGACTTTTTCCCCTTCAGAGTTCTGAACAAAAAGGAAAATGCAAGTCCGATACCATCATCACCTTAAAATGAACTTTTACCAATTACACCTAGGGCAACTAAATTAGTTAACGATCCTGAAACTCCTACACAGTTAAATTCTCGGGCCAAAAAACGTCTTTGCAGACGTGGTTTAGAGTTGACAAGTCAGGTTAAGCATAAAATTAAGACAATTAAGGCACTACAAGAGAAAGTACGTTACTATAATAAGAGAATGGCATCTTTAAAATCCATAATTAAAGAATTAGAGGTAAAAAAAATATAAAAGCGAAAGATGGCGACACTTTAAATAAAATTGGTGTGCTTAATGAAGAAATCGTACAACGTCAATATGTAAAACACAGAACAGGGAAAATTGTAAAAAAGAAATATTCGCCAGAATTGAGGAGTTTCGCTCTTACGTTGAATTTTTATTCGACAAAAGCATACAAATATGTAAGAAATACATTCAGTACTTGCTCATTCGGGATGATTATGGATTATAACAATACTACACAATTCGAAATCGGTAAAAAAACAGGTAATGGTTATTTATAATGCCATATCGTCGCCTTACTTTCTCAAACTCGTGTCTTTAAAAACAAAGTAAGTGAAATGCAAAAAATGTATTGTATATACATACTTGCAGAATGATTTCACATCAAATTTCCTTCATATTCACACACTGGATTTTATTTATTCTTAAAGTAATGCATCCAAATTAACATCCTTGATATTCTTGCCATTTCCTGAATAATCACTCTTCCTAAGATAAGTATTTGAGAAAGTAAGGTGTCGATATATACTATCGATTTCGATAATATAATATTTGCTTGCCCATCTCTAAAGTATATTTCGAATTCCTTTTTGAATTGGCCTATCCGAGCGCAGTTGTCACCAGTTGTCATTTGGCAGAATAGTTTTCAAACAAATTAAATGACATTTCGTTTCTATTGCTGGTTATGTACTCGACGCGTGAGCCTGACGTCCATTTGTTATTGACCTACAATGCATTCTGCATTTGAATTTTTCATATATATTTAAATTTGAAAAAATCGTAACCTTCTCAATAAATTAATTGAATTATAAAATGTCGGGTTTTTGTACAGCCACAGTTTCTACACGAATTAATTTTAAGATTGTGTTAACGTTTTGACTTTCTTCTTAAAAAGCCAATAAATAAATAATAAGTAACTAATTAACTAAAAGTTTACCTTTAATAGTGTTGTAAGTACAAGGTACGATAACATTTTAAGTTACCTTTTATTGGATTAACGAGGTGCTCAGTATTATTGTAGTGGAATATTATTATATAATAATATATTATTGTAGAGATAATAAAGGCTTTTATAAAATTTATTGCATGACCTGGGTACAAAGTGTTCTGTCAGAAACATCACTCATAAATAGAAACAAAAAATGGGGGCTTAGAAAAGCTTAAAACAAATACCAAATAAAGAGGCTGTTTTTTTCTATCCTCTAAGGGCATTTCTTTTTTCCCTCCTCTAAGGGCTGTTTACACAAATAGGATCTTAAGTTTTATTTTTTTCTTCAACATTGTTTCCGACATAACTGTCTCTGCCACTGAAGGCTTTCAAAAGAATTTCGTCATCACATTGACTGAACGGTAACAAGACCGTCTTGTACAAGACTGTCTGTATTGTACGTCAATATATTATAACATCATTGTATGTTACTATTTATAATGGTCGTGAGTTGTGCGGTGTACGGCTGTTAAACATCGTCTAAACTGAATAAGGAGAGGATTTTCTTTCGCTTTCCGAAAGATGAAATGAGTAAAGGAGAAAACTTATGACTAAGACTCATTCAATTTCTGTTATTGTTTTCTTCATTTGTTTAGTGCGAAGTAATAAATATATAATACAGTTTTATTATATCAATATAATGTAGATGTAATATAGTAGACAAGGGTTCTCGAATTTTTTATTTGTGTTGCCGATAAATATGTAGTGAATAAATTATTAACTAAGTAATGATAAACTTGGACACGCAATTTCAAATACCTTGATTACCTTATGTAAAAGTAGCTGTCCATTTTAGGTGCTTTTAATTTTTTTTTAAATAAACCTTCCATATTATTCTAGTTAGTGATATAATATTGATATAAATACCTAATGAACACGTGTAATTATTAGGATTCTATTAATAGAATTACAGTTAACAGATTCGCGTTAGTTAGTTATAAGGCTCAAGTGACACTGGCGCAGAGTCGAAGCGTCGCGACGCGTCATTATTTTCGCCTATAGCATATTCATCTCTATTTTCCCATTATTATGGTATAAATTTGTGTTTGTAATAAAAAAAGAAGCAATTTTCCGCTTAGAGGCACTTTGCACGCGCGCCACTTTGGTTAGTTTCGGCTCATCTCGACACACCCATACGCTCGATTGCTGCTTTGTTTTGGGATCGTAACCATAAATCTATGTTTCGTCACCTGTTACTAAAGATGCCCGAATCTCAACTTAAATGGCTCCCTATTCGTCAGCGCCGGCAGAAGAGACTACTGTGCACGTTGTACTCTATTCTTTTCAATCCTCACTATCCACAATACTTAAAATGTAAATTTCAATGTCTCGGGGACTCTCGCAACCTCTCTCTTCGATCCTTGAATTCACTCTCACTCATTGTACCTCTCTTTCATTCTGGCTTCATGTCTGACTCCTTCACTCTCCAATCGATACGTCTCTGGAATACTTTCCCAGACTCCATCAGAAGGTCTCCCAGTATATTCTCTTTCAAAAAGAAAGTTCATGAGCATTTTTTAAATTGTTTGTCACAATGATAAACATCATTGTATTCTGTATATATATACATATTATGTATATGACTATGTTAGGTTGTATGTATGTATGTATTAGGGTCCTTTGTTATATAAATATATATATTTAAATATATGTATGTATATATTATTATATATTTATTACATATAAGTTATTTTTAACGTAATATTTTGTTTAACAATTATTAATATAATTTAAATGATAATATGTAAAAAATAATTTATTAATATAATAATTCGCCGCGTTCGTAAATTTCGTGTTTCTTAAATGTTGACTGGTAGAGAATGCTTTTAGCATTAAGCCCGCCTTTTGTACCATCATGTCTTGTGGTCAAGAAAGTTTTAATAAATAAATAAATCTCATGGTATATCACATGCCTGTCTGTTTTGATCATACGGCGCACAGCATCGATGTTTTTGTTGTTCACAGGAGTGGATGGGCGACCATCACGAAATTCGTCACTGAGATTCACACGACCGCGTTTGAATTCTGCAAACCAGGTGTAAATAGTCGTCTTACATGGTGCTTCATCGCCAAAAGCAGTTTGAAGCCGAGCGAAGCTCTGCTGAGCTGTTAAAATACACTTAAAGTAGTAGAAAATCATACTACGAAAATTTTCACCAGTTAAATCCATGGTGATGTAGACAACCAATTTCTAAAGTGACGCCACAATGTAAAAACAAGTGACAGTCAGATGAAACAAACTGTTTTCTACAGCCAAAGAGTTCCATTTTCAAACGTTGTAATTACTTTTTAAATATTGTTTGTGTAAGTGGCCAGTTCCGGACATCGTATGTTGCTGAGGATATTTATTATATTCAGATAAGTTGGAACCAAGCAGGGGCCAAGTATCATGCGTGTGATAACCATTAGTGGTTGGATATTCAATATAATTTTATATATAATTTTCCCACGAGGGCACAATGTGGATTGGGAACTTCACACACATCATCAAATTGCTTTGTAGATGTGTGCAGGTTTCCTCAAGATGTTTTTCTTCACCGAAAAGCTCATGGTAAATTTCAAATTCAATTTCGCACATAAATTCCGAAAACTCGAGAGGTACAAGCCCGAATTTGAACCCATGCTCTCCTGCTTGAGAGGCGGTAGGTCTATTAGGCTACCACGTGTTTTTTGGTTATATTCGAAGGCTTTTATACCTAAGGTGTACTATATCCCGTGAATTACTGTCAAAGTATGGAAGCGGCATCTAAAAATAGATTTTTTTCTTCCTTTAAACCCGGTATCCCGGAAGGACATGACATGTTACGAATGTAAATTGGCTCACTAGAAACCATGAGAGTGAGGCTACACAAGCCTAATCTTGTGAGTTGTGAGTCGCGTAATTTACGCTGCATTCGATTTTTATATTTTATGTAAAGTCCTGTTAGTGCCACATGACCACGCAAAATGAGTTGAGAGAGTAATTACAACAGAACTTCGGTTGCACTGTGTGACGTGTTTGTACGGGTGCAGAGAGGGTTGAGGGAAACATTTATTATTGACATGTGGTAGTACTTTACACATCTGGATGTTCACATAAACATTCACATAGTAAGTGTATGAAACTGCCCACACTTTAATCTTTTCATATTGAGTGGATGTAAATACCCAGCTACTTTTCTTACAGCACAATATGTTAATGGATCCATTACACTATATGACACAAACACCCCATAATAATAATAACGCACACACTCAATATAGCCCCGCACTAGGGAAACCCTGTGTCGCGGGTGCCATGGACACATACATAGACAAACACAAATTACACCCAAACTCACGAGAGAAATAAATGTAGGCCATACAAATATTTCTCTCGGCCCGGAAATCGAACCTGGGACCTCTGTTCCTGTCTCTGTTCTGACCTCTGTTCGGCCACGGAGGCAGTTATACAAACGTCTAAAAGCAACTGAATAAAATATTCGTCTGACGCCGAAAACTAATTTTAAGTCGTACGTAAACTACGAGACCAAAGGTGAGTCCAGGAAGAGCGTAATTTTGTAAGTTGTGAGTCGCGTTTTTTGAGTCGCGTAGTTTACGTTCGACTGAAATTCGGCTGGGGCGCCAAACGAGCGTATTTTATTCAGTAGCTTTTATATGCTTGTGTCATACTTGTAGTGTAATAGAGCAAGAAGCGCCCAATGCCAAAGTGACCACTTTCCTCACCTCTTCCTCCAACCACACCAGAATGTTCCACGGTGCGACTGAAATCAAGTTGTAATTACGCACGTGAGTCGATAGACAACTTATTTTGCGTTGTCGTGTGGAACAAACCGGACTTTTATATGGAACCGAATGCAGCGTAAATTACGAAACTCAAGTAACGCAACTCACAAAATTACGTTCGTCTGGCCTCATCATAAAGGTCTGATGATGGTCAGGAGTACGACAACTGGATTTCAGTACCGTGATTGTTTAGCTACAATGGTTTTGGTAAAAAATTATTTAAACAACAAACATTTTTCTTGATGTCTTATGTTCAAAGTTTCTACAAACTTACTTTTTGTACATGGAATAAAAAATGACTTAAATGTTATATAAAGTTAGAAATAACATTTTAAATTTCGTCAATCCCGGTGTTGCGGAATTTTGCGGTACACAAGCGCATTGTATGTTATCGAGCAATCGAATTGTAGGTAAATAAGCATACGATTATCCGACCATTCGTGGTAACACTTTAGATATAATACTCTGGCGTTTGATGAGTTGCTAGTTTTTGATGAAATAAAAATAGTGTTGCCGTTAAGGGTCAATTTTATGGACTCACTCAGTAAGTCATCAAGGTAAATTTTACATCGTTTTGATAAATTTATAAGAGTCAATTTAAAAAAATTAAATCAGGAAAACAAAAAAAAAGAAGTATTTAGAGACTAAATGTTAATGAAATAATGTTTAACAGATTAATACGCACCCTTAGTGTAATAAGGCCGCATCTGCAAAATGGCAACTTTTCAGGAAAAAGGTTTAAAGGTTCTACGAACGAAATTACCTCCTGCTAATACTGCCTCTGTGGCCGAACGGTTACCACACAGATATCCCGGGTTCGACTCTCGGGTCGAGAGAAATATTTGAATGCGCTACATTTACTTCCCTCGTGAGTTTGGGAGTAATTTGAGGTTCTCCACCTATGTGAATGTCTATGGCACCCGCGATAAAGGGTTTCCCTAGTCCGGGGCTATGAAAAAAAACTGTTCATAACTTTTTATGCTTAAATAGGAGAGTTATATAATTTCACATTATACATCATTTGTTTCATGTATTTCGTATATTATTTATCACTTTCATGTGATAAAAGCACTTCTGACGTATTATCATTCGTAGCTTTATTGTACTAATGATACCAATACAAAAATCTCGTTTCTCTTTGACTGACTCTGTTTTAAATATTATGTTGAAGACCATAACTACACATTGTCGTCAACATAATATCTTTCCGAAGCGAAGGTAGAAGGAGTCATTCAAAAAGCTTTTATAATAAACATAGGTACTCCTTGTAATAGCCTATCTAACGTGTCGTTCTACAGGTCAAAAACGCCTTCCTCGATTGTTTGTAAAATATCTCATCATCTACCAACATTAATAATACTTTGCCAGTTTATTTTTTAAATAAAAATGTAAGTGCGCATTTGACCTCCATCTCACCTGATAGAAAGTGACGATGAGGTCGATGATGTAGCATGTACACGTGAATAATGCCTATTCACTCTCGCCTTGAAAAGGCCCAAGTTATAGCGTAGGAACAAGTCTGCTGGCAGTGAATCGACTCATTCGAAGAACAAAGTCCGATGTGATTATACAGCGAAAAGAGGATAAATACATAATTTCGTTATTCAAACTAAGGCCTATAGTAAAGGTGTTTTGAGAATTTTTATATCGTGTTTCGTTTCGGAAATATAAAATCGAACAACAGTCGATCAGACATCCACAGCGAAGAAGAAAGAACGAAATGTACTATATCCTGAGAACAAGTAGTCTTGAAGATAGATCTTTATTCTAGGGATGAGTCGACTTGTTTAAACTACTCCACTACAATTCAAATTTGCAAGAGAATAAAATGTTGAAGTCCATATTATTTTAAAATGAAAAATAAAAATCTGTTTTCTGTTACAAACACTTTACAGACGATAAATAAATCTTGTACTAACACAATACATGACCACACCTGTCTTCCACCGGGGTAGGCAAAGACTCTTCGTACTTGTCCGTTTATTCTTGATACTTTTGAGCGTGAAACACACTGACAGAGGGTGCGGGTCGGGCGCTTGTCGGGTCGGGAGCATGGCGGGTTTAATTCTGTGTATAAACATGGACGACAACACACCACGCGCGGACGCGAGACACGCACAGGTCGGGTCCGCGGATACGGAATTACACTCGCCGTGTACCCGTCCCGACACGCGTCCGACTCGCACCCGTTCTCTGTACGTTTCACGTTTTAACCCTGGCTTTTTAAGGACATCCCCAATCTGATCGAGATATCATGTACGACGAGGTCTACCTCTCCTCACGACTCCATCCTCACTCAACATGGGGTGCATGTAGCAAAAACTCAAAACCAAGAAAATAATGCTTAAAGATAATCTGAAAAATATCTACTTTTCTCTTGCAGTAACTTCATACCTTAGCGACCTACGAAAAAATAAAAAAAAGGAGACAGATCGGCCTCTTTTACTGCTCACGGCAGTATCATAACAAACTCTTTGAAAAATGCCACAAGCGCCCTTTCAACTAACGGCGCGAGGCGGCAAAAAGGGCCGTCAACTACCAACATTCTTTCGTTCTACACGATCAAACTATCGAAGCATTCCCCTCCCTATCCTGAATTCGAACCAGTTTTTTGTGTTTGTTCGCTCTTTGTATCTATAATACTAACAAACTAATGGAGTATTTATAGACTTCTTAGGTTTTCGTTGTGACACATAAGAAAAGACACATTTTTTTCGGATCTGAATCACGCATATTTGTTATTTCACTGATTTTGTTTTGACTGACCAGTCACGTAACCATGGGATCTGTATAGAGCCCGAAACGTTGTTTTGTCTGAAACATCGAGTATATAACCAGAAATAGAGACGAAATGTCGTTTAATTTATTTGAAAACTATTCTGCCAAATCATTACTGTGACAACTGTGCTTCGATTGGCCAGCCGGAATTCGAAGCAATTGACGGGTGTAGTCATTGACTTACAATTATATGGACGTCGGGTCCGCGCTAAAAAGTGTCCGCACTTGTAAGGCGCTATAATCGTATACAGAGCGCGACACTCCGCTTTAGTCTTCATTTGTTCTACTGACAGCGCGATACTGCGATGACATTACAATTTAAATTTCGAATAGGTTGACTTGGGACATTTTTTTCGTGGTTTTTGTATTAGACCCGTCGTCCATTTATTTGTAAGTCAATGGGTGTAGTCAAAGGTTTCACTTCAAATCAACCAGTTTAACTTGAGCTTTGCTATAGTGGACCTAAATTGCAAAATTACATATTTAAAATTTATTACCGATGAAATGTGATTCCGTTGGTTGGTCTTGTAATTCGATGTTCTGCTGTTTTTCCCACACCACCGAATGGAACAGCCCTCATTGTTAGAGAAATTATCTTTATTGCAATAAATACACAATATTTTTGGAATATACGGAGACGTACACGCAGGTCAGTTGTTGCCGCTGTACTATTTCAGTTTTCTAATTTGTGATTTCAGCGCAAACGAGTGTTGATATTTAAAAGTGATATAAGGCCCATTTGCCTGATGAGTTGCCAGGGTTGGATGACCTTTATTTCGTCTCTATTTCTGGTTATATACTTGATAGTGTGAAAAAACACATATACACGATTTAGATACGAAAAAATAGTTTCATTTCCTAAGGAGTATTTTCACAAATAATAGACGAATATAATGGTAGTAAAAACAATATGTTATTCGATAATAATAAATATTATGATAAATAAATCAATTTTCTATGACAATATATTCGATGAAAGCATTTATAGAGTACCTACGTGGGAGGTATGGGTTTCATCAGCATGAAGTATGTTGGCTGTTGACACGCGTATCTTCGTAGGTGGTTCATAACGTTTAATAACTAGATAAGTTTGAGAGCTTCAATAAACAGAGAGTATTATAAATACACTTGTTTTAGACTATTTATGTTCATTAATGTTAGTACTGTAGTACAAAATTGACAACGCATTAATTTCATACTCGGGAATGAGTAGGGAAATTTTTCTCATGTCGGGACAGGCTACGGTGTCTAAGCTATAGGTACTACTTCTTTTTCTGCTTTCAAACATTAAACAGAGATGGTCAGTGGGTTAAAATCCAATCAATCCGCGCGAGTTTTTACACATTTTAACCCATTTCTTCCCAAAATCGTGGGCGAAAACGACGAAAACGGAATTGGGTATAATTCCATACTTATTATTTTTAATATAAAAATTTTTCTTAAACGAAAAAGAGGCAACTTTTTGTATCGATTTATTTCAATACGATTCAAAATCGGAGCTATGAGTGTGTGTGTTATAAATAAGTTACAAATTCGAAAAAAAAAATTATTTGTAAAGCGCGAAGACATTCCGACTAAATATTCTTTCCGACACAAAAACAGATTAATACCACCAGGCTTGCGATTAACACTAAATTAATAATTCGTAAAATTTATAACAAGTTAAAAATAATAAAAGCAGAAACAAATGAAACAAAATTTATAGAAGCGTTAAAAACATTTATATTTGCTAAAAGTTATAAATATGTAATACATAATATATGTAGATGTATTTAATAAATTATATTATTATAAAATAATAATTAATATAAATTATTATTATGTTATTACAATTTTTTCCCAACAAATACACAATGAGCAATATGTTACTGTGATAATCTTAAGGCTTTATACTCCGTCCAAACATTTATTTAACTTTTGACATGACCGAAGTTCCATAATTATTGACATACAACCATAGACAAAAAATGCAATACTTCCTGAACTCTTATTTTTTTAATTTTAGTAAAGCGACGTGCTCTTTAGCTCCGATATTTATCGAGTCAACAGATTATGTAACGAAGATTATTCAAGTTGATAAATTTTGGTATCTGTCTAATAAATTATAATGAAATGAAATAAATTATAAATCATTATAATACTTTTTTATTGTTTATTATTATGAATCGTCGGATTCTTCTCCATATGAACGGGAATCATCACTTGAATCCTCATTAACATTGATTATTAATTATTGAGTACACAAATTGTCAAATGCAACATCACGATCCCAATTAGGCAATTCTTTTTTGAACCCGCTCACATTCACGATTTAAACTTCTTCATAAATAAAATCGATGGTTATAAAAAAATCGGATCGGAAACGCATTAGGACATCACTAATTGATTTCGAACTGTCAAAAGTTAAATAAATGGTTGGGGATTCGCTCTGTGCCTTTTAGAGGGAAAAGTGTCGTTTTTATTTTGACTTTCAATTATTTTGTGAAATCTAGTTTAAAGTGGAATAGGATAGTGCTATTGTGCCTTAATTGAAGATTAAAATGCGAAATTATACGCATCTCGGACTAAAATACCCGTATCTGCCCGTTCTAAGGAATCCCGAGCCAATCCAAGCACGCCGCCGCAAATTGCCTATCCCCTTTGTGGCGGCCGTATTTACAGAAACAATTAAACGAAGACATGGCTCAAAAGACTTAATAATGTACCAAGACTTGGCTGTATGGTGTAAAACCTTTGCCTTTTCCTTTATGGAAAAAAAAATGGTTGGACGGAGTATATAAAATAGGGTTAAAATTAGTTTAATTTAGTCAGATTTTTGATTTTCCGATTGCTGTGCCCTAACATGGTCCCTAACGGTCTTAATGGTATACAATAAAGTATTGGGCATTAAGTAAGTGACTTCTCCTGATCAGCAGGCAGAGGAATTTCACATCTAACTGTCAGTATCGGGAAAGAATCAGCGAAAAGTTTCCATGAAAAACGTCATGTCAACAATATAAGGATTAGATCCCGGCCCACGCTTAGTTGTCCGAAATTGTAATTCGACGATCATGCTTGGTTAGGTATTGCCTAACCCACTCAGTCCTTGAAAATACCCAGGCTATAAATATTAAAAGCGACGGTAGTCGAGTGGTGAAACTCTTGCTTCTTTATTGAGAGATAAATAAAAAAATTCAATAAAATAAAATCAGATTTATTTGACATGCAAAATATATAAAATTCAAACCTTAGAATAATAACGCATAGAAACCTAGCCCGCACACGCTAAGTGAGGCAAATTGAAGCGTTCCCAATGGGCCTACACGAGCGGGCAGGCCTTCAGTGCTCAAGGTCAACTTGCACCGCGAACAGCTCAAGAATTTTAGCTAATAATGACGAAATGTGCGGTAAATGAGTGTAAAAATACGTCAGACAAACATAAAATAGATACTAACATCACATTCCACAAAGAAGTAACGCGTTTCAACTTGTATTTTTATATAAATATTCATTAAAACCGAAAATTAATTTCGTTGCAACAAGATAGGAAAATGTTGCAAAGTAACGGATTTCTTTCTCCCAATTTTGCTATTCTGTTTCAAAATAATTACATTACATAATTTTTTGAGAATAGGCAATATCACGATGGCTGCAGATTTTTTTTATTCTAATGTAAGTGTGCATGTCACCTTTGTATATTTGTGTGCATGCCGACGAGCGTAGATACAAGTTGCTTACGCCTACATGAATTTGATTTTTGCCTCAACTGTGACAGTTCGTTTGATATGAAACTATCATTCTATGCGTTATTATTCTAAGATTCAAACATTAAACAAAGAAAAAAAATTAATTAAAGTTAGGAAAAAAGCACGTCAAAAGGGTCCGTGACTCAGCATCTGACGACTATGCTAATTACATAGCCCTCGCTGTTATTCTGCCATGGCGCGTCATAAATTGGAACACGACAATTTAAATATATATTTGCATAAAAAAAATCTAATAATTGTAGACAATTAGGCACTAAATAATCAAAATTTGACAAAGAAAAGAATCAATTTAGTAATAAATCGACGGCTCGAACCCTTGTGGTAGAGTGTGACTTAAATAAGACTTCATTAATTATAAATTGATATAAATAAAAATATAAATAAATTCCAAATGACGTACTTTTGTGAATATTAGGCACAATCATCATCAGTTTACACATTTGTATACATATAAACATTTATCATTAACCGACTTTAAAAAACGGAGTAGGTTCTCAATTAGACTGTTTTTTTTTGTTGCACTTTTGTACCTCAGTATTGGTCCTATTTAAATTTAAAGGAAATATTCCACCTCAAAGGGTGGCAATCTAGGGGATGAATCCTGTTTCGCGGACTTTCCGGTGACCAATTTAAAAAACTTGGCAAATGTATGTAATTCCACAAATTTTTGAGGTTGGCTTTTGTTAACAATTTACGATATTTATTTCAAACACGAGTATCATTTACACTAACTACCATGAATTTTTGTCATCAAATACGTAGAAGTTGTATAATTTACTTCAGTGTAATGTTTTATTTAGTTTCACTATAGTTTTAAACCTCATAAATGGCAAATTTTAAATATCAACCCAAAATCTTATAGAATACATTGCCTCTAAATGAACTAGTTAGTAACTTTGTGAAAACGGTTGTTTAGAACAACCAGTTTATTTTTATTCCACGCATTAATGTTATGTTACAAAAATTACTATTCTTAAATTTTTATTGAATGTTTCACCAGTATGGTATTTAATTTTTTTTTTGAAATTACTTCACTAGTTTGTTACAATTATTAATACAAAGATCGAACACTTAGAAAAAAATCCTTCGAATGGACAGGCATCTATAACAGTTGCAGGGCCACTTAGAGCTTTAAATTGCAAAGATGTTAGAGGCTCTGCCACTTGCCCGTCACCCTGAGACATAAGTTGACAAGTCCTCTATGCCTAAAATTTCACCAGCATCGAAAACTGAACGCAGTAATGCTCACATTACTGCTTGGCGGCTGAAATAAGTAAGGTACTCCCCTGGACGAACTCTTTCACAAGGAGCTTTACTGCTACTGAATATAATATATTATTTACAATTAACATGAGCGTTCTACCAGTTATGTCCTACTCAGCCGAGACGTGGGCATTAACAACAGGCCTCATCCACAATTCAAAGACGCTCAGCGTGGAATGGAGCGAGCTATGCTTGGTGTTTCTCTGATGGATCGAATCCTTAACGAGGTCATACGTCAGAGAATAAAAGTGACTGACATAGCTCGCAAAATCAGTAAGCTGAAGTGGCAGTGGGCGGGGCATATCTGCAAAAGGCTTGATCACCGATGGAGCAGACTTGTTCTGGAATGGCAACCGCGTCAAGGCAAACCCATACTACTATGGGACGCCTGCGGCAAGATAGACGGACGGCCTGAGAAGGGTGGCCGGCAGCGGCTGGATGCGGGCGGCACTAGACCGGGAGAGTTGGCAAGCTCAAGGGGAGGTTATGTCCAGCAGTGGATACATGTAAGCTCATGATGTTAAATAATTTGTCCTAGTAAATAATATATATAGCGTAAATGATGTCCAGCCTGTTACCCCACCATGAACGCTTTCAGTGAATTGACAAGGAAATGAAATCACGCCAACATAATTAATTGGCAGAGCGGAGAGAGAGAGAGTAGCGGGACTAATGTTACCGCCCCTCTCTCGCCCCTTACCTGTCGCAGGATACTCTATATGGTCGCACTTGTTATGCTTCAGCTATAGTTTCTAGTAGCACTTAACGATTCCATCAAACGGTATTGTTATTATCCTTGGATAGAACCATTAAACTCAAGAGCTTTTGTTATGTTCAGGTAAATCCCAGTGCCACAAATCCATGTTCTATTGTATTGAGTGAAAGGATGACTGTGCTAAATTACGCTGGCGGAATTAGGTATGTGACATATTTGAGGGCTTATGTCCTTGTGTTTTGAATATATTAATGTGCCAGACGACGTGGGTTCAATGTGGGCTCGCACCTCAAGTTTTTCGGGATTTATGTGCGGAATTTAATTAAATTACCAAGAGCCTTTTACACCTGCCCATCGAAGACCAACCACAACCCTCAGAAAACGCGTGAAGTCCCCAACCCGCATAGGCTAGCGTGGCGGACTATGGTCTAAACTCGTGACCAACAATGGGACGTATAAATGGGTTTATGATGATGATCAGATGACCAATAATTACCTGGTCTCAAACTAGAGAATTCTCTGTAGTGTGAGTATCAGAGGCAATTTACAAAAGTTCATTTCTTAAATTGGTTCTACTGGCAATTGAACCCAGGACCTCCTTATCTAGCGCCGACAGTGCAAACCGTTGCACCACCGAGGACGACAATTACAAAAATATTGACGTAAGAATATCGTAACTTTTTTTTTAATAATAATAATATATCGAGTTCTCAGGTTTTCGCGATTGTTACACATAGGAAATAAAACTATTTTTCCGGATTTAAATCGCGTATATTTGTAATACAAATATATGCGATTTAAATCCGGAAAATAGTTTCATTTCCTAATATTAATATATTTATTTTCTCTCAACATACAAGGTAATTTGTATGAATGCTTGCTGAGTAAAGAGTTTCTACATTAAACCTTATTTACGAGAGACTGGTGGAGATAAAAATGCATAAGGCATAAAAAGTCATAAAAATGCCTGTATTACAGGTCACCAGGTCCTCGTTCTTACATTTATGTTAAATCAGTTTACATAGATTAGGTAGGTACAGTAAATCAACAGTAAAACTGATTTAAATGCATTGTGATTAATTAATTACTTTAAATTTGTAAAATTAAATTAAATTAAACTAAATTATTACAATTTTATTTGAAAAAATGAGAATTGAAATACAAGTTCATAAGAGAAAATATCAAAAGTAAATAGATTTGTATGTGTAGTTCGGTAAAAGAGAAGTTGGGCTAGTGTGATTGCGTGTGCTGTAGGTATTTGTATTCGGGCAAATGTATGAGCAATACTTTAATTATAAAGTGGGATGCACAAGGTTTTCAGTCTTGTCATAGTCCAAGGACTTAAGCCACTTTACCACTGCTCGCTTACAGCTGGATCTTGGTAGGTGATATATTGTAGTGCTGTTATTGATTTTATTATATAATCGACTGCCAAGATAGCAATAAAACCCATGGGCAAGACTTAGATGGCAAGGCTCATTGATACAGACGGCACCTTTCCTTCGTTTACCAACTAGGTGTGTAAGTTCTGAATGTTTTTTAAGTATGGTGGCTAGGATAAATAGTTGGTGCACTGACAGTAGATCCCAGGTTTAATGTAACTGCACACTGACTGCATACAAATGGGTTTCCAACTGCATTCCAAATGCTATCATGCAACTCCTGATCTTAGACCGTAGTAGGTATAATAAGACAAATATGATAACTCCACAAAAACATAGCAACGGGCTTGTTTCACACGAGCGATTAATTATAAAATTTAAGAGGTCGCTCGGTGATTAAAAAATGACAGCAAACAGTAGACGTGTTTATTGTTGTTTGTGGTAGTTTGAACAAGAGTGCGTCAAATTCAGAATTGTACAGCATTTCATGGTCATACCTCATAATCAAGATACCAATCCACTATGCTTGTATAAAAATACCAATACGTAAATACCTACTGTATTTAACAAAGGTTACTTCAATATTTCACGAGAATACTGTTATCTATATACATACACCTTAATTTTTAACCGACTTCAAAAAAAGAAGTAGGTTCTCAATTCGACTGTATTTTTATGTATGTTACGCGATAGCTCTAAAATTTGTGAATCGATTTTGATAATTCGTTTTATGTTGGAAAGAGGGTACATCAGTATTGGTTCCATTTAAATTTGAAGAAAATATTCCACCTCTAACGGTAGCAAACTAGGGGATGAATCCGGTTTCGCGCACTTTCTGGTAACCGATTTCAATAAAACTTGTATAAATAAATGTAATTATGTAATCCCACAAACTTTTGAGGTCGGTCTTTTAAAAAAAAAGTTACAGTTATAATTAGTGTTATTTCAAATTTTGTTTACAACCTGAGGCAATGAGGCAAATGTAGGCATTTACGCGCCGAGTAGACAGAAGAAGCACTACAAAAGCCCTATTTGCTCTTTATTATACAATGACCCCTTACATGTCACGTTACGATTGAAAATTACGTGTAAGTAATTCAGTTGTGTTTTTTTCCTTTTAGTTTATACACAAATAAATTCAAATCATATTAATACTTGGTTGACCGCATTTCAAACAAAGTTTTAGTCTAACCTGACAGGCAACAGCTTGTATACAGAGTACGTCAAAATCAGAACAAGGATGTCGGCCGTCAGCTACTCCCCGGGGAACCGATAGCTATTACAGTGTAATATGTATTATATATATATATTACATGTATTATTGTATGTGTATGTATTATATATATTACATTACATGCATCAGCGACGCACTCAGGGCCAGAGGCGGACGTTGGTTACGTAGCCTTCTCAAGGCAGTTTATTACGAGCTTCTAATAGTGTAATTCGAATTATTGTTAAAAATTAAACAAACACGAAGAAAATTCCTTCGATCTGACTGGACTCGAACCAGCGACAGTTGCCTCAACGTGGCTACTCAATGTCATGGTGGTAAAAACATCTATAATAAAAACTATGTATTTTTACTTATATATTAAACCAGATGCTATATAAATGACGCAAACAAGTTTCTTCTTCATCCTGTAAAGTTATCAAAATAATTGAGATAATACCGGTTGCCTGGTTCACATTTGATATACCAGAGGTGGTTAGCCACCTGAGTTTTAGCGAGGGTATCTATTACTTCGAGGGTTTATTATTTATATTGGTTTTTAGTTTCGAGGTGGAAAAGAGAAAATTTTTCGCGGTTTTTTTTTCAACAAGACACAGATACAACAAACGCACTAATGCGGGAAAAGAATATGGTGTCACCGTCTATGCGGAAAAGGCACGGAACAAAAACGGAGCGTACTTATTGGCTGTTTAAGTTTCTTCATTCGAAGTAAATTAAAAAATTAGGTACTTTTAACTCCCTAGGGATTAAAAGATACATTTTACGCTACGTAAGGCTATATTGACGTACCTACTTTTAGAGCATGAGAAATTAAAAATATTTAAAAAAAAGAAGTGTCATGCTAAGCGAGTAAGTGAGTGAAAGCCCCGGGTGTAAAATTGCACATTGTAAATGATGGAGCACAATGGTCACAATGAGCGAATAGGGCCGCTTCCCGGTGGTAACAGCCGGGGCGCTTGGAGATGGAGCTGGGCGTGGCTTATGCGGGCCCCCAGCTACGGCAGACTGGCCCAACCACACGGCCAGTCTACGCACGATCCATCACCACCAGTTGGCTTGGCATCGGCAGGGGCTGTGGCAACTCGGTCCCAGCAATCGGTACCCGCCTCTGGTGGAGTACGGCGTCTCATGGCATGGACGATGGATATGAATAAAAATGCCATGCGGGCCTATTTTAGGGCCTCAGGTTCGGGAACTGGATGGACAGGTTATCGAGCAGTAATTTACTGCGAAGAATTCCACTCCATAGCCGTTAGCCATATAAATGTGGAAGCGTAACGCTTCATGCGAATCTTTGGTATATCCATAACATAGGGGCGGAACCTAAGCCTACGTCTAGTCCCCTGATGATGAAAAGGGGAAGGCGGAATTAAATTGTGTAATTCCATCGCACAATCTTCGTAATAAATAGTAATAAGGAGTAACTGAATAATTTAAAAAAAAATACAAACCAGACAGTACAATTACTTGCGTTCGAATTGGATGTCTGTGTGCATTGAGGACAACTGATTAGAATAATAAACTGGCTTTTATTTCAATGACGAAGGTATTTACACAAATTAAAACATAGCGAGGACATCTCTAAAAGTAATGTTTGTCATATGTATATATTTTAGAATATCAGGAGTGTCTATGGGAACTTTGATGATCTCATGCTGACAATGTCACAGTTGAACACGGAGGTTGACATTCTGATCTTAACTGAATGCCGCTTAAGCTCACACAAACCCACTCCCCACCTAGCCAACTACACTGTGGTAACAACTTCAAACAACTCAAATCAGAACGATGGGGTTGTGGCCTATGTCAAAAATGACCTTAACGCCAGAGTAGGAGAAATTGCAATTGATCAAGCGACATGCTTACAAATAAAATTAGCAAATACTATAATACTAGGAATCTACCGCTCCCCCTCTAATAGTAACGCGTCTAATTTTATTAACTCTCTAAACACTCACCTAGAAACCATCAAATTTTCCAATAACATAATAATAACGGGCGATCTCAACATTAACCTCATCCCACGCGAAAAGGAATCATTATACGTAGCTTCAAATAGACAGCATTATTTAAATATGCTATCTACTCACAGTATCTTGCCGGGTCACAACTTGCCTACCAGAGACTCCAACTGTCTAGATCATTTTATACTAAAAATGAATAAGAAAGTATCAGCTTACGTTGCTGTCCTTAATACGTCTATTACAGATCATAATACCATATTTCTGGCCCTTATAAATAATAAAGTCACCCGCACTGGACTCAAACATAGTGTAAGTTATGACTACGACGAAGCTATAAGAAATCTTAAAAACAAGCATGTAGAAAATCTCCTATTTAGTAACGATCCTTATTTTGTTATTGAACAGTTAACTTATAAGCTTAGTGTTTCTCTTGAAAATTGTAAAATCATTAAGCCCATTCCGAAAAGCAAACGCAACATTAAGCCATGGATTACCCCTGGAATCTTGCGTTGTATAAAGAACCGTAACAAACTCCAACTTAAATCTCGAGCTAATGCTCACGATGAGATCCTGAAAGTCACATTTAAGCGGTATCGTAACTTTTGTAACAATTTAATCAAAAAATTGAAACGTAAATATGAAAGAGAACTTTTATCTCTAACTAAAAAAAACCCTCGCTCACTTTGGAAAGCAATAAAATCAATAACTCATTATAAATCTACTAAAACAGATAACATCGAGCTGCTAAACGCACAACAATCCCCGGACAACTCTGTTAACTATGTGAATTCCTTCTTTGCTGGAATTGGTAAATCTCTGGCGGAAGATATCCCTGTCAAAAAAATACCTAATAACGGCCACTCTGAGGACCAGGCTGACCATGTACTGTCCTCATTTGCTCTGCTAGATACTGACCCTCAGGAGGTCAATAACATTATTATGGGCCTGAAATCGAATAGTGCACCTGGAAATGACAATATCCCTGCCAAGTACCAAAAATCGGTCAGAGATGAGGTAGCCCCCGTGATTAGTCACTTTATTAATCTCTGTTTCTCTGAAGGTGTATTCCCAGAACCATTAAAGAAATCCATTGTAACACCTGTGTATAAGAGTGGTGAGAGAGACGTGGCCAATAACTATAGGCCTATCTCGGTTCTTCCAGTAGTATCCAAAGTCATGGAAAAAATAATTAATAAGCGATTGATAGCTTATCTAAATAAATTTAACATTCTTTCGGACTCACAGTATGGCTTTCGCCAGGGCAGATCTACTGAGGATGCTATTCTAAAGCTTACTACGACTATTACTAACTACGTAGATAAGGGCAAAAAATGTCTTGCTGTATTTCTAGACTTAAAAAAGGCATTTGATACCGTCTCTCTCCCCATCCTTGTACACAAATTAGAAATAATAGGAATAAGAGGACAGCCACTAAAATTGCTGAATGACTACTTACATGGTCGAACTCAACAAGTGAGGCTTGGAAATTACGTGAGTGAAGAGGCGGATGTTACATATGGTGTGCCTCAGGGAAGTGTACTCGGCCCGACGCTATTTCTCACTTACATAAACGGATTGACTAACCTCACTGTTGAACATGGACACATTCTATCTTATGCCGATGACACGGTCCTTGTATTTGAAGGCTCAACCTGGGAGTCGGTGTTCAAGAGTACTGAACTGGGTCTTCGCAGGGTATCTGAGTGGCTAAAAAGAAACCTTCTGACATTAAACATTGCCAAAACTAACTATATGTGTTTTACTAAATACACAAGTACTCAACCACAAAAAGACGTCATACTTAAAGTACATACTTGTAACAATATAGTTAGTCCTCAGTGTAATTGCATGGAGGTACAGAGGGTTGCTTCTACCAAGTGTCTAGGCATCATGCTGGATCAGCGCCTGTCGTGACACTCACATATTGAATATGTAAATGGCAGAATTAGAAAACTGATTTGGCTTTTTAAAACACTAAGACACATTGCTGACAAGACATTACTTGACCAGCTGTACATTACCTTGGCGCAATCTATAATGAGTTATTGCATTGTCGTGTGGGGTGGCGCAGGTAAAACTAAGTTTCTGGAGGTGGAGAAAGGGCAGCGATATATCCTTAAGGTGATGTATTCAAAATCATACAGATTCCCTACTAATGAACTTTACCAATCTTGTGGTCACCTCTCAATGAGGAAACTATACATTCTGTTGGCTGTACTAAAGGTTCACAGGTCCCTTCCTTATAACGCTCTGCTTGTGTCTCGTAGACGGAAAAATATTGTGGTACCACAACCAATTTTCAAATCTGTATTCGCTAAAAGACAATTCAAGGTAAAATCCACACTCTTGTATAATATTGTTAACGAAAAAATAAAAATTTACCACTTGAACTTGTACAATAGTAAAGCGGCGTTGACAGATTGGTTGCTGACACTTGACTTTGAAGAAACGGAGAACATAATCCCCACTTAATGTTACACACAATATCAATATAAAATCATATTTTTTGTTTCTCTACCTTATTATTCCATAATCTATAATGGTTGTTATTTTATACTTTGTTTAAGCTATAGGGATTTGTAGCCTGTAATGATAACGAATAATTAATTGATCTGTATTTGAAAGTTAAGGCAGGTTTTTCGGGAAAGTATAGAAAATAGAGAGTTACTGTAATATTTTTATATCTTTTTCTTGTATACATTTGTCATTTTCAACATTTATTAAATTAGTTAAGCTGGTGTGCATTTGTCATCTAGACTAGTTAGTTAATTTTAGTATACTGGCATCACCTATGATGTCTAGTAAATTTATTTTGAATAATTTTATTGCTTGTTTGTGTTATCTAATATAATTAATAGATTAAGTTTGTTTCCTACAACTAAAAGATAATGGAAGAGCGGGCCTTCCTGTCACAGGTGGATGACACCTACTAGGAAGTCCCAACCTTATTTTAAGACAACTAAGAAAAAAGAAATAAACTTTTTCATTTTTCATTTTTCATTTTTTTCATTATATGAAATAACAATAGTGATTGACACGTTCACGAAACAATTTCCGCAACCATTAACCTACCAACAAATGGGCGTCGCGTCTAATACAAAAACCATGAAAAAAAATGTCCGAAGTACAAACGTAGTGACATGTAGCGAAATATAAAAAAAAACTAAAATATTTAATTTAAATTGTAACGTCCTTGCAGTACTGTCTAATTTAGCTTGCAACAATTTAAAGGGCCCAAAAACACCATATTCAGCTTCTACTGAAAGCTTAACAAAATGCACCATATTTAGCTTCAACCGAATAATACTGCATGATTGACAACCGCGCTGTCAGTCGAACAAACGAAGACTGTTGCGCGATTGACGCTCTGTATGCGATTTTAACTTTTTAGCGTGAACCCGATGTCCATTTGTTATTGACCTACAATGCATTCTGTAATTGAATTTATCATATATATTTAAATTTGAAAAAATCGTAACTTTCCATAACTATGGCCAAAGGTTGACTTTATAGAAACATGCGTCTTAACGAAGTTTAATTCATTTACTACCCAGTATCGGTTAATTAAAAGTAAAATGCTTCAATTTGTTTTATTGTTTCATGATAAATTGGGTTATTTTGAAGTTTTGAACGAAGAGAGATGTTTTTGTATTTTTTTTTAATTTTTTATAAAATATTATTTTTTGTTATGCTTATTTATTTTACAGTATAATAGTATGGTTTTTACGTTAATACATATATAGTTTTAAGTTTAAATTTATAGTTTAACGCTTTAGTGTTGCGAGTCGCAATTGTGAAATTACAGGCACATGAGACTTGTGTCACAGTGTGTGTGACAGTGTCCCCCAGAGCTTTGTGTTTTAAACCTCAGAATGGCACTATAACCATTATGGACAGACTGTAACCATTATGGTCACTTGGTATCATATAAAAAAGTAGCCTTTTTTTCAATTTTGTAATTTACTTTCGAACGAAATTCGGTTGGGGCGCCAGACGATCGTATTTTATTCAATTACTTTTAAGCGTTTGTTGGGGATGTTCGTGTAACACATAATGGATCCATTAAACATAGTGTGAATTTATGAATCATTAGAAGATAATGTTAGAAAGAAAAGCTGGGTACATCCTCCCTCCATCCACCCGCACAAACTCTTCATATACAGTGCGAATGTGATCGATGTTCGGCCGTAATTACGCGTATAAGTCGGCAGTTAACTCATTTCGCGTCGTCGTGTGGCACAAACCAGACTTTGATAAGAAACCAAATGCAGATATGATAACCGAATGCAATAAAGCTTATGACAAACTCGTTGAGGGACTTTGAGCTTTTTTATGAGGTTGGTAT
Source organism: Hyposmocoma kahamanoa (assembly GCF_003589595.1). Taxonomy (NCBI): domain Eukaryota; kingdom Metazoa; phylum Arthropoda; class Insecta; order Lepidoptera; family Cosmopterigidae; genus Hyposmocoma; species Hyposmocoma kahamanoa. The sequence goes on from NW_020653711.1 coordinate 815,321, forward strand.
TAATTAGATCCGAATAAAATATTTTCATTATCCATATACAATCGCGAAAACCTAAGAACTCGATGTAGGTACATAAATAAATCCAAGCTTACAACTAACTTATTTGTAGAATCACAGGTTATAACTGAATAAGTATAGTTTCACTGTGTGTGGCCAAACAGTGGGCATGCAAACATATTGAAGGTATATTGTATATACTTATCACAAGTACTTCATCAGACGAATATGAGGAGAAAATGATAGATAATTCTGTCAACGTCATGATCGGAAAACAACATTGAGTTCTATTGCGACATTAACCGGTAATGATCGGTTGATCCGTGGAAATTGTTGTTTGTCTATTGAGAATTGTTTCTTGTTTCTCTATTCTTTATCATTATAAACGGACGTCTAAAAAACACTGATGCCATTGGATGAAACGAAAAAGGTATGCCAGCATGAAGCTTATATAAGCTTCTTGACCAGCGTGAATGATTTGACTTAACTGTACTTTTCCAAATGGTGCATTGAATATATTGGCGTACATTGTATAAATCAATTTTTTTTATGATTATCAAGTGACGGGACGAATAGGTTGAGCGTCTGGTGGAAAGCGACACGCCCGTCCATAACAGTTGCAGTGCCACTCAGAGATTTAAATCGCAAAGATCTGAGGGGCACTGCCACTGCGCCCGTCACCCTGAGACATAAATTGACAAGTCCCATGTACCTGCTGTTTCACCAGCACACATCCTTATAAACTAGAATGCAGTAATGCTCGCATTACTGTTTAGCGACAGAAATAGGTGTGGTGGCAGTACTTCCTTGGATAAAGTCTTTTACAAGGAGATTTAATGCTACTACTAACTAAAAGCTTCCGCTAACTTATCGAACATTGATTTCTAATGTAAATGGTAGCTTCAACTTTTCAGAATAAAAAAATAACATTAAAACCTTACGTGTAAGGTACCTTACGTGAGAGGAGTTACAGACAAGATCGGACGAGTCCTCAGCATGCATCTATCAAAACCTATTTCAAGCCCCTGAGGAACATTTCTCAGTTCCTGAGACCCGTGAAATGTAACATCCTCCTAAAGGATGCAGAAGTTTACAAGCTTGACTGTGAGTGCGGTTTCTCTTATATTGGACAAACGAAGCGAAGTATTTGTACCCGCGTCAAAGAATTATATAGCCGCGATTATATAGCTGATGTCAAACACCGTCGCGTAATCTAGTTTGCAGTCTGCGAGCTTGTACACATTCAATGAATTTTGACAAACCCCAGGCACTTGCAAAAGAGTCCGTTATCTACCTTGGATGCTGCGAGAGACCATTAAAATAAAAAAAAACATCCTAATTTCAACACGTAAGATGGTTTCTCCGTATCACCAGTTTGGGATCCAATATTTCCTTTGATGAAAAATCCCACACAGACATAAGACTGCAGTACTAATTAATAAGTTTTCATTTATTCTAATTTTCGTTATTAATTAATAATAAATTTATGTTAATAAAAATTCATATCGTTAAAATACAATAATTTGTAAAACATAATGTAGCGTAAATTGGAATGTTTCTTTATAAAATTAAAAACAAAGAATTTAATTAATAACTTTTGTAACTATAGTGAAAAAATAGGGTGGTTTGCATTAATATTAGACATAATTGATGTCCACCTCAGTCAACCGTCACTTTCGGTTGTACCCCCTGACCCTCAGCCTTCAGCCAGTGATACGCCTTCAAGGGCGTCTCTGGTGGACCCGGGACTGGGTATGGACTCGCTGGAGTTTGTAGTGAGCCGCAGAGACCGACATGTTTGTCTGCCCAGGTAGCATGTGACCGGGACGTCTATCTTGTGCGCAGCTAGCGCGCCCCAGTAGCGGTCTAGTTGAGGGCCTGAAGCGAGGAGACGGGCGGGACACGTGAGTTGCCCTTTAAGTTGGAAGCTACATATGTCCGGACATTGTTGCAGGATACCACGACTGGCACCTCCATCATCCTCCTCCTCATCCTTCCCAGCCGTTTAGGTTATTGGGAACTGGAGAGACGTCGTTTTTCGGCGTCGGGAAGTGTACGTACCTAGCAACTCCGCCACCAATGAGGAGATTTAGTAGTGGACTTAGAGTCGAGGGCTTAGCGGTGGCAACCGCTAGTTGTGCAACTCGCAACGAAAAGTGAGCGTGCCTACAGCTGCGGTTGGTACCGGTACTGGAAAATATGGGAGGGTACTGTACGTGCATCCGGGGCGGCTCATCCGACTCACTAGCCTCTCGAAAACCGGGTGAAATCAAGTGACAGACGTCTGTGACAACCCTGTACAGAACCTGAACTTATTTCGAAAACAAAAGATAAGGGACTGTTACTAACTCTAAAGCTATACAAGCTTCAAAGAAGTATTGAAAATACAGAATACCATTTTCCCGTTTTAAATAACTTTGTTTTACACCTTACTCAATGTATAAGAGCATTGCACTTCAAATTAGTAACATCTCCTAAGAGAGATGCTCAAGGCAAAATCGAACGTTCCCTTTAACACAACAGGGCATTGCAATGAAGCTTCCATATTTTGGCAGGAAGCTTGGGTTCCGGCGCTTCTAATGACATGTTTAGTTCATATTGATTGGAAGCGTAGCTTAACTATAAATTACATTTTACATATCTGGATTATGCGAATATGTCAGGAGCTCTTGCGATTCATAATGATGGGAAAAGTCGTTGGCGCACACAGGCATAGGGTCTTAAGAGCCTATGTGCGCATGGCGTATTTTTTATGCGCTGACGATGCATTGCATTTGCAGCCAGTAAACCTTTGCACACGTTCACGAATTCAGTGGCGCCGTAAACGCGCGTCATCTGCGCGTATACGCAAACACGCTTCGAACGCGCTCTTGCGCGAATTTGTATCGCATTCTATGTGTATTTGAATCGACACAAAGCCTACAAACTGCTTTTTGAACCTCTACGGCGCCGACGATGCGCAGATGACGCGCGTAAACGCGATTTAAACGCGGTGCAGTCGCAGCGAGTAAACCTTGCACACGTTCACAAATTCAGTGGCGCCGTAAACGCGTGTCATCTGCGCGTATTTGCGCTGCAGCACGCTTCGAACGATTTTCTCGCACCTACGTCACTCGCAGCGCAAGCGAAGTAAACGTGGTACAGTTTCCTAACATAATTTATAATTGCACCATTTGCACCCGAAGTATTCCATTTTGATCGCGAGTCAGGATATTGATTGCACTTGGGCGCTACATGGGTTAGGTTGAAGGAAAACTGGTCGAAGAAGAAAGTCGTGAATGCTAACGCAGGACTACGAAAGTGGACGTATCTCGAATGCCGCCTAACAGTCAAGTCTCGCTAATGATAATGGACACAGAATGCTGAACTGGCTGCCAACATTCACTACACTTTAAGAAAAAAAAGTTACTATGAAAGAAAAGTACAGTGCCATTTTTTAGAATCCAAGTCGACGGTATTCGAGCATTACGGAAGTCAACGATTCTTCTCTTACTTATTTCAATTAAATTCGAGATTCTAATTTTCAAGATCATTACGACTACTGCAAATTACGACTACTGCAAAAAAAAAGTTTACCTTAAACTAAACGTTTAAGGTAAACTTTTAATTTGCAGTAGTCGTAATAGAGAATAAGGTTAATATTCGGTTAAGATTACGCACTGACATTGTCGAGTTTTTAGGTTCTTCGTCTTATATCTTATTATTTTTCATTTTTTTTTATTAACCATGGTCACGGTTGACTGGGACCTGTAAAGGGCCCGAAACGTCGGTTTGTTTGAAAAAAACAAATATACGCGATTTAAATCCGGAAAAATAGTTTCATTCACTGACGTTGTATTATAATTATTGGATGATTTACTTGGAAAATCGTAACCATAGTTAAGTATCCAATTAAAAATATACCTGAATATTTTATTGATAAGGTTACTAGTATTTATGTGGTCTGTGGTTGTGATGATGCGACGATGTCACAAAGTAAATATTTAAAGTGAGGTTTTATCGCATTAAAGATTCTTGCTAATAATTATATTTGCATGTTCCCGTAAGACTCCAATGATTCTCAAATTCGCTCAGTATTCAAAAATCCTTTTTAGAAATTACGTGGGTATTTTTTGGCGACCACATGAAAAGTGTCTAAACCATTTTAAAACAATATTTCACAGTTAAAATAAGAATAGTACATTGAAAAAGCAATTTGAATTAAATAAGCAAAATGGTTTTTTATGCCACCAAGTTATATGACGTGATAAGCTGCACGCCTACTCAAAACAGTCTAAATCACGAAGATCTGAGAGGCATTGCACTGCACACCGTAAGGGTGCAATGCAATCGACTGCTCTATTCAACACGAATTTCGTCGAGCTCACGCCGCGCAACGACCGCGTGCATCATGTCATGGCGAAATACGGTCCACTTGTTTAGCTCTTACGTTTTAAGTTAAATGAGTATCTCAGGCGCGCGGGGGAGGTTGGCACGTCTTTAGGCTACTTTGGCCATGCGATTGTATTGTTCCGAGGAATTAAAATGTTGTTGCCTAGCAAATAGATTCAGTTTCGCCAGTAATGTACGTGAAAGTGTGGTCACCGCGCGGCTGCCGCGCAAAAACTTTCGCATCATGAAACTGGACGCCAACTCAGACATAAAGTTGACAAGTTCCATGGGCCTGTGTTTGGTATTTAGTGTGGGTCAGCAAGAAAGTCGCGTACCTTAGGAAACTGAAGATATTAAACCTACCGTCGATGTATATTTATGAGGCCCGTGGTTTTCTTAAACAAATTCTACGCAACTTTAATTTAGTCACAACTAGACGTGTAGAAACTTTAGGAAATACAGCCCAAACAATGCTCTATTATGGAATTTTACAATATAACGATGTTTGTATTAGCACCTAAATTATTTCATAAATTATAGGATGCTTTAAAAATTAAAAAAAGCTGCTCGAAGTGCTTATTCTATGTAGACGAAGCACCGGCGAAGACAGGCATCAGTTAGTAGTAATATATTTTTATATTATCGTTGACCTTTGTTAGGTCAATGTATATTATAATTGTTTTTCTATGTCATTTCTTATCTACAGTTTCCTTTCATATTCTTATTTTATATTGTTCCAACTTATTGTTCTGTTGTAAACGTTGGCATCCTGTTCTATTTCATTTGCTTCCCAAATTATAAGACTTCCCTTTGATGAAAATAATCGTACATTCAGCCTCAAAGTCACCTCAAGTTTGTCGCTCGGCTTTTGTTCCATTCTTTTTATAAATTTTTCAATAATTGCAAAGGAACTTCTACGTATTTGGACGGTGTGCACTAAAATCTGTTTGATGAAAGCAAGACACAAAAAAATGACAACAGAAGAACGTAATTCGGAACATGCCTGTCGGCTATATGACATGGAACATCTTTTCTTTCGGTTAGATCCATGTACTTGTGAAACAATGAAATGAAGGTTATAACTATTTAGAAAATCTTATAACTGAAAAATGAAACTATTTATTTGTATGTTTTTACAAATTAGGCGAGACCAAGAAACCAGTAAAGGGCAATGTTTAGGCGATTATCACATTGTTCCGCCACACGCTACGGTGTGCGGAGCGCGTTTTTTAACATTGTATCGAAATATCTCAGTTTGTATAGAAAATACGCGCCATACAACACCTTACCTATTTCTGCCGCCAAGTAGTAATGTCAGCCTTACTGTCTTCCGGTTTTGAAAGGCACGCATTTGGAAATTGCACTATAGCACCCCGTACTATCATATTCTGATATTTAATTTTACGATAAATGCCATCACTGTCCACGAACGGGTTAACTAGAGTGTAAATATGTTATCTCATAGCAAAATTCTTACTCAGGTCTTTGACATTGTGTATGAAACACATTGGGTATGAAACTATTATTTGTAGACGCGTTGTCAGTTTTTTAAATCTTTTTATAATATCTAGTAACGGGACGAACAAGTTATGCGCCTGATGGTAAGCTACACGCCTGTCCGTAACAGTTGCAGTGCCCCTCAGAGATTTAAATTGCAAAGATCTGAGGGGCACCGCTATTGCGTCGGTCACCCTGAAACGTAAGTTTACAAGTCCCATGTGCATGTAATTTCACCAGCACCCTTACCCTTCAAAACCGGAACATAGTAATGCTGACATTACTGCTTAGCAGCAGAAATACGTAAGGTGGCAGTACTACCCTGGACGAACTTTTTCACAAGGAGCTCTACTGCTACCTAAAGTGTGAATCCTAGTTTTTCTATTAAAGTACTTTACTTTTGTTTTCTTTAAATACGTTAAATTTCTTACACATTATGAAATCCCTGAATTACACTAGGATTTTACTTTTGAACAGGATAGGAACTTTAGCATTTTCTCTCAAAACATAATAATTCTCAGTATTTCAAAAGTCAAATGTCGCATGACCACCGGTGGTACACTCTGAAGTGATAGAAAAAACATATGAAATTACGCTTTAATACGGTATAACGGACTGGTTTCCACAATTCAAAGTCGTAATGCCTATTTTGCGTATGAAGGATATTATTGCATTACTGTAGTCCTAACGTACTTTAGAAGCTTCATAACGTCACAATTCTAAACAAAATGGCCGCGAAGTTAGACAACATTTTGATGAGTGGGGCCGTAAAAGTTTTAAATCAATGAAACGATTTAGAAAAGTGAGATGTCCAATTAAACTTTAAAAACCTTTACGAAATGAGCGAGAAAAACAATTCAGAAAAAAAACACACACTCATGTGAACTAGTGCAAAGCTTTGAGGTCGAACGTAGCTATTAGCACGTTATTTTGTTTAACGTTTCACACGTGTAGTAACAGTAGAGCTTCTTGTGAAAGAGTTCGTCCAGGGTAGTACTGCCACCTTACGTATTTTTGCTGCCAAGCAATAATGTCAGCATTATTGCATTCCGGTTTTGACGGGTAAGGGTGAAATTATAGGCACATGGGACTTGTCAACTTACCTATGTCTCAGGGTGACGCGCGTAGTAGTAGTGCCCCTCAGATCTTTGCAATTTAAAGATCTAAGTGGCATTGTAAATGTTATGGACAGACGTGTAGCTTACCATCAGACGCACGACTTGTTCGTCCCGTCGCTTGATGTTATAAAAAAAAATTCAGACCAATTATACGTCAGACCTTCAACATGAAGAACTTTTACTTGAAAAGAAAATTCACACCTTTTTTTTATACCTCAAGGTACCTTGACAAATATAATAACAACCAACTAATTAAATACTAATTATACAAAGATGGAGGAAAACAAAAAAATCCTTCGATCTGTTTGTCGGTTACTCATTGGCTAAGCGGTTACATACGGCGACTTTTAGCAGCGATGCAAACGTGATGCAGTAGCTAATCGTCTACATTTACACACACGCGCAACTTTAAGCAGCGATGGAAAAGCGCGACTGTAACCACTTTAAGAGCGGTGGCCCCGGCATGGCAACAGACACTGGTGCGAGTGCGAGTTGTTCGATCTTTATAGCAATCATCATCATCACCATCAACTCGTTTATACGTCCCACTGTTGCGCACAGGTCTCCTCTCAGGCGAGTACAGGCCATAGTCCACCAAGCTGGTCAATTGCGGGTTTTTTTAAAGATACCAAATGTTAGAATGAACAAGTCGTGCGCCTGGTGGTAATCGATACGCCTGTCCATAACAGTAGCAATTAGAGGCACTGCAACTGCGCCTGTTAGTCTGAGATGTAAGTTAACAAGTCCCATGTGCATTAATTTCACCAGCACCTTTCAAAACTGGAACGCAGTAATGATCACGTAACTGCTTGGCGGTAAAAATAGGTAAGTTGGCGGTACTTCCCTGAACAAACACTTTCACAAGGAGCCCTGTTGCTACTAAAATGGGTTGTGAACTTTACACGTTTGATTGATTGCCCAAATAAATCTATTACTAAGTATCTACATAAGATTTAAGGTGATCCAAACGAGTTTAGAGTTTGAGAGAAATTCCAAAAGAGGTTCATTAATTCCTGGTTCAATTACCTCTAATCTGTTAAATGGGTAGTTAATTCCGCACCGTGTAATTAAATAACACTCCCAAACTATGCGATTGGATAATCATGGTATATAAGTTGCTGTAAAATAATAGTGAAAATATATTTGAAACAAATAAACGCTATTATTCATACGAAGGCAAAACAACTTACTTACTTACTTCTACTGGCTCAGCGACCCGAAGTGGATTTTGGCCTCTGACACTAAGTTGCGCCACTTTTCTCTCTTCTGTGTCGCTTGTTGCCAATCGGCTATTCGAAGCTTATACAGGTCTTTGTGGATTTGGTAGATCCAGCGATACCTAGGACGTCCAACCGGTCTTCTATCAATCGGTTGCCCCAGATATCCTCTCGTGACTGCACGATCCTCACCCATTCTCTCGACGTGACCAAGCCAGTGAAGTCGGGCTGATTTGGTCTCACCCCTGATGTTAGGCTCTTTTATCAAATCCTCGCGCTGGCTCTCACGGTGTAGAGGAGCGTCTCCCGAGTAGCGGTCGGTAGTATCGTCTAGCTACGCTATCCGACTTGGTCCGATGGACTCGCTGACCAACGACGGGTGTGGTCCTCCAGCATTTCGGGGGTTATGCGGGGGGTACACAACCCTCCCACGTAAAAAATACACTATTACGAGACCGACAAGAGAAAGACAAAACAAACATAAACATTAAACGAAGGGAAAAATCCTTCGATACAGCTGGATTCGAAGCAACATCCGTCCGAAGCAATTATTTTTAAATATGTCATACTCGAAAAAATCAAAACGCAATGTCAAGTATAAAACTTCGCTCACATCATGCGACTTTTAATTTTATCGAGTATTTACTTATTTCACAGTAAGGGCTCGTTCCCATTATGTCGTGATGAGAGATACTTGTCCAGTTTAAAGTGTCGTGGCTTGTGTATTTAAATGAAGTTGTTCACATATAGTAAAACACGATTAACTGTTGTTCACGAATTTTTTGACTTTACGACGACAGCCTGTCGTGACAATGAGAAGAGCTAGAACGACAGTCATCAGACGATGATTAAAACGTCACGATAAAAATGTGACGACAGATAATCACAGCTAGAAATGACAAGGCCGCTGCCATGAACCCATAAATTGTCGTCACGATGGCAATAGCTAGACACGACAGTCGTTCAACGATAAAATAAACGTCCACGACACAGTCACGACAGATAGTCGGGTATGGGAACAGGGACAGTCGTCGAACGATAAATAAAACGTTACGACGTAATGGGAACGCGCCCAAACTGTCAAATAAGCAATACTCGATTAAATCAAAATACAAGTATCAAGTATGAAGCTTCATTCGCCTCATGCGTGTTTTAATTTGTTCGAGTATTACTTATTTCACAGTAATTGTTTTGGACGGATGTTGGACGGAGAACGGGAGTAGACGCCCAGACCGGGCTCCCTAACCCTCCCTAACCTAACCCTAACCGCTCTCCCAACTGAGCTACGGAACGAATCAACAGCAGACCTCACGAATTTCTCTATGTGCTTATTGCCGATCGTTGCTTTTATTTAACGGCTTTTACCGTACAAATATACGATTTTGTATTCGTTTCAAATATTTACCTTTATTTATATATAGCAAAAAAAAAGAAAGAAAATACTCGTTTCACGATAATAACACACCGTTCAAGAAGGCCGTAAAACGATCCATTTAACATGAGATATTTAGATAGTAACGTGTGGTCTTTAACAGTCGAGGTTATAATTTGAAATATGGCCTACTACAGACAGATGAATATGCTTTACGATCGGGCTTAACACTGCTTTTTACTTTGACAAAACAATAAATAAATAAAAACTTGCTACCTGCTGACTACTTTCGAGCCATTGTAGTATTTTTTAATTCTTGATTGTATACGGAACGCAAAGGAGTTAGAATGAGTTAGTATTTTTACTAGTTGTGATTAGTATGTTTATTTCTATTACTAAAGAGAAATGGAAGAACGGGCCTTTCTGTCACGTGTAGATAATACTTATAGGAAATCCCAACCGTAATGTCATTAGGTATTAAGAAGAAAGAAATAAATCTTTTTAATTTTTTCCTTTGAAATGCAGTGAACTGTACAGTGAACTCACCTAAAGCTATTAAAGTTGGCTGAAAGCTCGTAACGTCGGGAATAGTGCAGTGTAACGCGTAACTGACATTGGATTATGAGTTTCCATTTCGGTAATTTAATGGCCAAATCCCGCGTAAATGTCGTGGCAACCAAATTAGCGTGATGTACGGGAATCTATTGTTATCAGTTTGAAGATATCATAAATTAATACTTACTGTCCAAAAATGAAAGTCATAACCATTGAAATAACAAATAACGTGAAATGAATTTCGTGTAATATTTGCTCTAATGCAGATACGCGCATTTCCCCGAACCCCGACGAAAGTTTTCTAGTATATAATAGTGGAGCAAAGGGTTATAATCAATAACACTGTACCTCATGCAAAATAGGTTACGATGTCGAGTTGCGAGAAACGAGACCGTTTAGGCAATATGAATACCAAATAACATATGCTAACACGTATTCTAACATGAGCCAGGTACTCACATGAGGAGATCCAATCGATTTTCGACTGTCGCTGTTACTTGGTTGTCGCGAGAAGCTGGGAGCGTGGACGCTAAGCGGCGAGCCTGGTTCGGAGTCTGTTTTGCCATCATTGCTACTGTTGCCAGCTTCCTGTGGGAGAAATTGCCCCAAGTTATACAGAATGCTAGTGATATTAATGTGTCAATGATTGGTGTTATTATATACTGTAAGTCCTTTTATTCTTAAGCTAGATTGTGACGAGAAAAATATATCAATATTTAATTAAGGAGATGGAAGGACATTATTTTCGTCGCGTAATATAACGTCAGATGTTATATATATATTTTTTTTATTAAAACATTTTTAATATAAGCTTTATAGCGCACACTTGCAGTAATAAGGCCACATCTGCAACATGACAACTTCTCAGGAGAAGGGCTTAAAGATTCTAAAATTTCACATGATATACATATATCGACAATGGAAATTTGAAATGTCGTATGGGACATTTTGTCGTAAGGGAAAATGTCCAAATTTCACTGTCTCGATATAAAGGTAGTAATTTTGTTATGTACTTATCGAATTTTAAAATGTCGTAAGGAACATTTTCACGTAAGGGAAATCTCAAAATTGTACAATCGATATACATATAATTCGTTTTAAGAATAAAAACTACAATATGGTAAATTAAACTTGTTTATTCTAAACTTTATTCTTAGTTTATTTATTAATAAACTTTATTCTTTTCCGCAGATTAATAAAGTATACCAACGATTACGAGAGATTTGTACCTATGGAATATCGAACAAGTGATTTTTAACAAAAGCAAACTGATTTTTGTTCCGTGTCATGAACACTTTCATATCACAAAATATAATTGGACCGTTGTAAGAGTCTGAATCCGGCAATATTGTCGATATTTGCGCTGCGGTTTAGGAGGTATCACGTTTTATGTGGAGCAACTGCTATTCTTTATTTTTTCCGTGGCGTGAAATTAATTTAAGTGTATAGTTATACTTAAATCAATTTCATAGTGAAATCATATGAAGCTATTTTTTCAAAATCAAAGTTAAAGTCAAAGATTATTTATTCCATAGGTAAAATAAATTTACACTTGAAATCGTCACATTTATGCTACCGCTCGTTCACTACGCTGACCTCCCTGAGAAAAACGAGCAAGAAACTCTATTGCTCTTTTCAAATAAACTTAAATGCTATGGAATACACTTTAAATCAAATTTGTGTGGATTCTGGAGCCATGTCGTCTTTCCATACATCTTTATCTAACACGTAGTCTTCAATTTTGTAACATGATTTTTCGATCAAAATATTTTTAATGTAGTTTTTAAACTTAGGAAATGATAAACTTAATATATGCTCCGGAATCTTATTGTAAAAACGTATACAGTTCCCCATAAAAGAGTTGTTTACCTTGGTTAAACGAAATCGTGGTACCATAAGTTTGGACTTTGCTCTAAGGTTAATATTATGGATATCTTCTTTCTTATTGAAATTATGTATACGGACATATAAAATATTTGAGTAAATGTATTGTGATGCCACAGTCATGATACCAGTCTCCTTAAACTTTTCTCTCAGAGAAACCCGAGAGCCTAGACGGTACACAGAACGAATCGCTCGTTTTTGCAATACAAATATGGTTTGAATATCTGCCGCTTTATCCCACATGAGAATCCCGTAGGACATTATACTATGGAAGTAACTAAAGTAAACTGGTCTAGCAGTACTAACATCGGTAAGCTCACGTACTCTGCGGACTGCGTATGCAGCGGAGCTTAATCTGCTGGCCAGGGAATTTAGTCGTTGCGATTATTTCGATACATGTTTGTTTTACATGAAATAGTCAATTAGTTAGCGCGTAGTAATTTCGTTACATGTACTAACAATGTTCCTAAAATAATTCGAATTCTTGGTATAATACAGCCACATGTGACCATATGTATGTCAAAAGTGCTTATACACATGAAAGTAAAAAAATCACATGAAACGTGTATGTAATATTTTTAAAATACTAATAACATTGCAGGACTAGATTACTAATATCATAAACAACTACTTTTGTTCCGTGACTTTTGACAAATAGTAGTTTATGTGACTGTTACATAATAAAAGGCGTCAAATCACGATTGCGGGTTTATGTAACGAGCCGACACGCGAGTTTCATAAAAACATCACACGAGTGTTTTAATGCCTAATTATGTACAGTTACATAGACTGCTTTATATATACACATTATAAGCTCTCTGTGATGTGTTCAGGAACCGCATGTTACGACTGGCGAAATGGTGGCAAATAAAAACTTTTCTCGCGTATGTCACATCCGTACTTTTTATTTAATTCATAGATAAACAAGAGTCGACTGCAACTATCATATCGTTCGATATCAAGTAACGTGTGAAATTTGTGAAAATTGTTTGCTACTGACATTTAATTTCGAATAAAACTTCATCTCGACTGATATTAGAATTGAGGTCAAATCAAATTGTTTTCTTTTTCAGAGATGTTCGAAATTTGAATGTAATAATAAAATCGAATTCGATGTTATTATTGCATAATAATTAATAATAACATTTTCACAGATAACAAATTTGTTCGAACACAACAAGATGTCTTTATGCTCGTCATAATTCGCGGTTTTTGAACACATTGTAGAGGGTTTATGATATGTGTGTAAACATAATAAATATATCAAAAAGTATTTTGGTACTACCTGACATTTTTAGATCTGTATTTGGTAGTAAGGTAGTAGCGTCCTCTCCGACGACACCCGCATTTTGCACCAAATTATCACCTTTTAGAGCAATCTATTTAAATATTTTTATTTTTGTATGAAAGTAAAATCTGACGAATTATTAAGTCATGGAATAAAAGTTGTTGTACAAGATGTTGGTAATACAGCCCTGTGAGATTATAAGTATTTTACAAATAACCCTGTATATGTGAAACTCTCCTGTTTAAACATAAAAATGTTATCGACCAATTTTGTTTGTAGAATGTGCAAACATCTCTCTTGAAAGGCTGTCATTTTGTAGACGTGGCCTTATTAACCAAGCTTGCGAATTTTAGTTAATGCTTGTTGAAACTTTCCGATAATTCGAAAAAGGATCATTATATTGTGAATATTGGTCGACCATTGAGGTCGATCAATATAAACAGTACCTATAAAGTTTGCCTCTAAAATTATATAGATATGTTTTTGATATAGAGGTTTTAAATAAAAATAGATATTGGCGTGGATTAAAACGAAAGCATTCACACTCCTGATGCCAATGCATGATTTTATGTAAATTTCATGTTATTATTATTTTACACTTTAGTGTTAAAATTCTAACAACTTGGCGCCACAGTGTCCTTTCTTTCTGTAAAATTATATTCAATAGAATAATGGACCGGTTGGAATGCTCAAGAGCTGGCCAACATATTGTTTTTATCATACCAAGTGATGGGACACACAAGTCGTGCGCCTGGTGGTAAGTGACACGCCTGTTCATGACAATTGCAATGCCGCTCCGAGCTTTAAATCGCTAAGATCTGAGGAGCGCTGCTGCTGCGCCCGTCACCCTAAGATGTCACATGTGCTTGTATCATTTCAAAACCGAAACGCATTGGTGCTCACGCCAAATAATGATATTTGGCGACCGAAATAGGTCAAGTAGCAGTGCTTCCCTGGACGAACTCTATCACAAGGAGCTCTACTGCTACAAAATAATCATGACCATAATGAATAGCTCATTATGGTGCTATACGCTGCTAGAATTTTGGGCACCCAACTTCATCCATTTAACGTACATTTAGTCCAAGTCGAGTGTCGGTCGTGTGTGTGGTCAAGTGGGTCGGCCAAAAAGTCTGTGAGGTATCAAAGTGTAAACAAACAACATTAAAAAAGTAGAATTTTAATAAATTATGTATTGGCCATGCTAGCTCGCACCGTGGACTAACAGTTACCGTGTCGTGTTGGATTCCCGGGCCGAGAGAAATATTTGTAAGGCCTACTATGTGTGGGTCCATGGCACCCGCGACACAGGGTTTGACTAGTGCAGGGCTATGAGTGTGTGAGTTATTATAATTATTATTTATCTATTTTAGACTCTCGCCTCTCCCATGGCCTAAACGATTGATCTAAAATCGTTTTCTTCAATTCGAATAATTTTAGAATTCCCCTTTCATAAAATCTCTTATAAAATATTGTCGTTTGATGGACTCGCCGTTATCAAAGTCGTATCCATTCAATGAAATTTGTAACGACAGAAATTAGTCAAAATCTGAAGGTGATTATTTATTTATTGAGCATTGGCTATGGAGCCATCAGCTTAAATAAGTAACAAAATACTTGCTACTTAAACATAAATTTATTTGTGCAAAAGTAGTAACTACGAAAACCCGCCATTTAAACGTTAATTAAAATTTTCCGGCCTATGTTAAAAATGCGCGCTAAAATACACCTTGTATTATCTTTAAAGGGCAAGAATATAAAAATATAGTTATCGTCGAAGAAAAAGTTTTCTCCGGTTTTCTTAATTCAAATTTTCAATAAGGACTCGTTTAGTATACCAATTTCAAAGTTAGCATAATAGTTCATCATCAATCAAGCATTGTTTAAGTTAAGGGCATTTAATATTGAAAATGCAAGGTGGCTCGAATTATGTGTCCGGGAGTATATTATTAGCGTATTTTTTTTATTAATTGAGGCTTTGATTGAGCCACCAGCATAAACGTGAAGTATTAAAGTATGTACAGAGTTTTAAATGTAGCAAAAACAATAAACATGAAAGTATAGGTAAACTAAGTACCCTATAATGAAATACCACATTCAAAAAAAGTTATTTCCAAATTACAGTATTCTGAAGATACCTACTATTTACAAATTATAAAATTATCCTACAGAAACTTGTGTGTCGTAAAAGTTCCTGTACAGTACTAGGAATTGCTTTACGTTCGAGAATGCTTTGAGTTAATGAAATAAGCAACAGACGTTGTAGAGAAAACATCAGAAATAAACGGTTAAGGTCACAGCAAACATGGGAACAATAATTACACACATAACAAGTGAGGATTTATCTTAAAATTATTTTCGTAATGACCACATACAATAACAATAGACAATATAAGATATTTTTAAAAAGAACGTTATTTTTTTGTAAATCAGCTTCGTGGCAGAAACCTCATGGAGTTTTTGGCCAAACCATTATTAAAGTTTATAACGCATATTAGCCCTGTGTGTTAGCGCCTCCTTGGACGCTTTGGCTGCTGGCTACGATGGCTTGACGTTTATTATTATTGATTTTATTTTGTTAAAAAGAAAAATGTCATATTTTTATTTTCTCATTGTTATAAGTATTCTTAAAGAAAAACCTTCTGATTTACACTAATAATGGAGTCTTATTTATCGGCGTTAACAATTTGGTGACCCCGACGTGATGTTTTAAAGCTATACAAAGCTAACACCAATAATATAAGCATACCAATAATATAAAACTAAATTAGCATACGAGCACATAGATGAGAGTCGAAGTGGGAATTGCAGAAAATAGCTCTGGAATGTTCGAAAATAATTAATTTTAATTTTCGTATTTACATTTAATCTGGTTCTATTTTTATTTTAAAGGAAATTCCACAAGTTTCGAGTGTAAGCCGGTGAGCATAAGGATTGCTACTTATGGGATAAAGTATCGCCGTTTACCCGAAAATCGTATGTTCGTTGTTATGATTATTCATATTTATTACGTGAAGTCTACGTAAAATACGGAGATTGGGATCATTACTGTAAGTGTTGAATTTCTTGTCACTTTTATTTAAAGTAATTTAAGTGTATAAGTTGGTTTAAATAGTTACTGTGCTCGCACTTACAAAATGTCTGATTTAAGCGATCTCAAACGTAAAAGAGGGACGATTAGAACTCGTTTAACCCTATTTAAAAAATTTCTTGTGCCGTTGTTGGAGCAAAAGAAACCAACACAAGTGTCAATTAATGAATGTGTATTGAGATTATCTAAAACCGAACAGTGCTTTAATTTCTTTGAAGAGGTTCAATCCAATATAGAATTACAGGATAACTCTGAAGATGAAGTAAATCAGCGAGAGGTCACAGAAAACGAATTTTATAGTGTGATTGCTCAAGCACGAGAATTTATTGCCGCCTTCAAGGACAACCACCACCAGGGGGACGAATTCTTCAGTCAAAGCAGCCGCCAGCGCGGTGGCTCTAAAAATATTAAACTGCCACAACTGAAACTTCCTCCCTTTGATGGAAAGACAGATAAATGGTTGGAATTTAGGGATCTTTATCTGTCTTTAATCCATGATAATGAGGATCTTGATAATATATGTAAATTTCATTACCTTAAATCGTACCTTGAAGGTGATGCAAGTGTTGTGATTAAATCTGTGTCAGTCTCAGCTGAGACTTATCCTATCGCATGGTCGCTTCTGCGCGAAAGATACGATAATAAGCGTTTGTTGATTAATCAACATTTAAAATGCTTGTTCGGTATTGAGCCCTTGTCGAAGGAAAGTGATAAAGGCATACGTCAATTAATAGATAACTTATCTAAAAACTTGCAGGCTCTCAAATCTCTTGGTGAAGACACCGAGAAGTGGGACACTTTAATTATATTTATGGCTTCGTCAAAACTTGATAATGTCACGGCTAGGAGATGGGAGGAGTTCAGAAGTGACATCGCTTCTCCGTCGTTACAGGACTTTTATAAATTTCTGCGTAATAGGGCTGATGTTTTAGAAACGGTGTCTTCTGCTAGGACAGTTTCAATAAATGAAAGACAAATTTTATTAAAAACAAAATCATTTATAGCTTCAACAACTGTTGAGCAGCCGTCGGCACCCTCTGGTTACGAATGCAAGTCATGCAATAAAGGTCATAGATTAATTGAATGTCCCAAGTTTAAATCCTTGTCTGTGGATGAGCGCTACCTGCAAGTAAGCCAGTGGAAATTGTGTAAAAATTGTTTACGCCCTGGCCATCTAACATATCAGTGTCGTTTCAATGGGTGTAGGGTCTGTAAAAGAAGACACAGTACACTATTACATAAACAAATACTCAACCAGCAACAAAGCGGAGAGGAAGCAGCTGTTGTTTCAACTAAGAATAATCAGTATTCGTATACGTTACCAGCTCCTTCATCTTCAAGTGTTGCTGTTCAACCTGAAACGGCGATTTTATCAAACAGTACTGTCACTATGACAGCCGTAGACTCTGATCAAGTTTTGCTTTCCACTGCTCTTGTCAAGGTGACATATAATGGTAAGGAGTATATTCTGCGCGCATTGTTAGACAGTGGCAGTCAGTCCTCATTTATTACTGAAAGGGCTAATCAAATAATCGGCTGTAATACGATTAAAGTAAATCGTTCTGTTTCGGGTATTAATAATACACTATTGAAAATAAATGCGTCCTGTGTTTTGATCTTAAATTCACTCCACACCTCCTTCACTGGTACTGTCAAGTGTTATATAGTTCCGACTGTAACCGATAAACTTCCTTCTATGAAGGTGCAAACACAATTAAATATACCAAATAATTTATCCCTAGCGGACCCAGACTTTCACTCTCCAGCAGAAGTGGATTTACTGCTGGGCTCAGACATATTCTGGGACCTGGTTGGGTCCAATCAGGTTAAACTGGGTAAAAATAAACCAGTCCTGACAGAAACAAAGCTAGGATGGATAGTGGCTGGCCCTACCGGGGGGAGGCCCAAGGACTCTACGAGGTCTCAAGATATTCGCTGTAACTTTTCTCAGGACATTAAAGAGCAACTATCAAAATTCTGGGAACTCGAAGAGTTGCCTAGTACAAAGGCTGTCACTTCATTCGACGATAATTATTGTGAGAAGCTCTTTATTAACTCTACCTACCGTAATAGTGAAGGGAGATATGTGGTGAGGATCCCTTTTCGAGAATCGCCAGATGCCCTAGGTGATTCGTACAAAATAGCGGAAAAAAGATTGCTTAGTATTACCAGGAGAATGTCTAAGAATGCTAAACTTAGACAAGGCTATTCTGATTTTATTAAAGAGTATGAGAATCTTGGGCATTTGACTGAAGTCTCGGAGGCTGAATTAGGTAGTCAGTTTCTGCCACATCATGCGGTACTAAGGGAACAAAGTGAAACTACCAAACTACGAGTTGTTTTTGACGCATCTGCCAAAACAACATCAGGAAAGTCATTGAACGATATACAGTATGTTGGGCCTGTAGTGCAAGACGACTTACTGTCTATATTATTAAGGTTCAGGCAGCATAAATATATAGTTACAGCGGATATAGAGAAGATGTACAGGCAGATTCTAGTAGAGCCCAGCCAACGCAAATATCAGCAGATTCTTTGGAGAGACCAAGAGTCTGAAAATATACGCATATTGCAATTAAACACAATAACTTATGGCACAGCTTCGGCTCCCTTTTTGAGTACGCGATGTTTGCTGCAGTTGGCTAAGGAATGCGACAACCAAACCATATCTAAAATAATACAACATGATTTTTATATGGACGATCTATTGACTGGTGCGCAGACTGAAGCTGAACTGAGCAATATATGCGAATTAGTCACAAGCATTTTGAACGGAGCTTGTTTACCTCTTCGTAAGTTTCACACGAACGCTCCTACGGTCGTCAAAAATAGCTTAAGTGCCATGATACCAAAGGATTTAGATGTAACTGGTCAATCGAGAGTTTTAGGGCTAAAATGGCAACCAGCGCCCGATTGTTTACAGTTTTCAGTAGAAATTGAAGTTAAGTCACCTGCGACAAAGCGGTCCATTTTGTCAAACTCGGCAAGAATATTTGATCCCCTCGGGTTACTGAGTGCGGTGACTATTACACCTAAGATCATACTACAACGGTTATGGCTTACAAAACTGGATTGGGACGATCCCGTCCCAGTTGAATTGTTTAAGAAATGGACTGATTTTGTGGACAAGCTAAAACATTTAATAAATATTGATATTCCGAGATATGTATTATGTAGTGAACCTGCAAGCATTACTCTGCACTCTTTCTCAGATGCATCTCAGGATGCATATGCAACATGCATTTACTTAGCTTCGACTGACAATAAAGGTAATAAGCTTACGCGTTTACTATGCGCTAAAGCAAAGGTCGCGCCCCTAAAGCCGATCTCAATTCCACGTTTGGAATTATTAGGTGCCTTATTGTCTGTTCGCCTGACGGTAAAGGTTCAGAAATCACTTACTTGTAAAATTGACCGTACTTTCCATTGGACTGATTCAGCTGTCGTCTTAAGTTGGCTAGGAGCGGAACCGCGAAGTTTGAAAACATTTGTCTCAAATCGTATAGGCGAGATTCAGGAGTTATCTCCTGGTGGTGTATGGAAATATGTGCCGGGACACATGAATCCAGCGGATTTAGCATCTAGAGGAATTGATCCTCAACATTTATGTACTGCTCAAATTTGGTGGCAAGGTCCCGCATTTCTGCTTGAAGATATATCAAGCTGGCCACAACTGAACCAGTCTATGATCACTACGAGTGGTATACCTGAATCAAAAACGTTCACTCAAGTTAATAAAACAGCACATACAAACACTCCTTCTGGTATCGTGGACTTTGAAAAGTACTCTAAATTGACGATTTTGCAAAGAGCCTTTGCGTATGTGAAAAGGTTCATATTTAATTTACATAATCCTTCTTCTAGGCGTTGTGGTTATTTAACTACAGAGGAATTAAGTTCTTCCTTTGACTACCTTATTCAACAATCACAGTTGGAGTCATTCGGTGAAGATCTTAACATATTAAAAAAGGGTAAAGCCTTACCTTCAAAGTCACGAATACTCAAACTTACACCCTTTATAGATGAGGGCGGACTGCTGCGTGTCGGTGGGCGTATCCAAAATTCATCTGTAAGCTATACTCAGAAGCATCCAGTATTATTAGATGCTAAGCATGTGTTTACAAAATTGCTTTTCCAGCGTGAGCATTTAAAAACATTGCACGGCCCTCCTCAATTAATATTAAATAATTTACGTAATCAATTCTGGCCCGTAAGCGGTAGAATTTTAGCTAGGAGTACCGTGAATAAATGTAAGACCTGTTGGATCATGAAAGCAAAAAATATAAATCCTATTATGGGAAACTTACCTGTGTCTAGGGTAACGCCGAGCCTACCGTTTATGATTTGTGGCGTTGACTTTGCAGGACCTTTTCTAATCACAGACCGCAAAGGACGCGGTTGTAAGATTACAAAGGCTTACTTAGCGCTTTTCGTTTGTTTCTCGACAAGGGCTTTACACCTTGAACTGGTGAGTGGTCTTTCAGCGGACGCCTTTATCCAATGTCTCCGGCGATTTATTTCTCGTCGTGGGTATCCTTCCGAGATACACTGTGATAACGGCACAAATTTTGTAGGTGCGAGCAATGAACTTGCTACCTTTCTTAAATCTAGTAACGATCCTATAGCTTCATTTGCGGCTAACGAGGGTATTAAATTCGTGTTTTCGCCGGCTTATTCTCCACACTTTGGTGGAATTTGGGAAGCTGGGGTTAAGTCTGCGAAGTTTCATTTGGCTAGGGTCCTAGGGAATACCCATATGACGTTCGAAGAGTTATCGACTCTGCTTACGCAAATAGAAGCTATTTTAAATTCAAGACCTATCACGTCTTTATCAACTGATCCCAACGATCTCGAGGCATTAACGCCAGGGCACTTTTTGATAGGCCGACCTTTAATTTCCGTACCATCTCCAAATGTACTTGATATCAATCCAAATCGACTAAGCCGATACCAGTACATAGAGCAAATGCGGCAGCAATTCTGGGCACGTTGGCACAAAGAGTACCTTGCTGAGTTACAGCAAAGAAGTAAATGGCAAGTGGATAAAGAAGGTCTTAACATCAACGATATCGTCGTGATTAAGGAAACTAATGTTCCGCCAATGAAGTGGCGTCTGGGACGTATACAGAAACTCTATCCAGGAGTGGATAATATTACAAGAGTGGCGGACATCTTTACAGGACGAGGCACCATACGACGAGCTGTGCGGAGGCTATGTGCCTTACCCAAATCTGAAGCAGCCTTTTTTA
>NW_020653711.1:836969-865786 GCF_003589595.1 Hyposmocoma kahamanoa
CCTTCTGATTTACACTAATAATGGAGTCTTATTTATCGGCGTTAACACTGTGTGTCCTTTTAGTTAATTATTTCAATGTTTATTTTCAAAATTGTCTGAACAATAATGTGCCTACATTTATTATTAAATTGTTACTTTGTTACGGAAGTAGAGATTCCTCTAATACGGGAGCAATCTCCTTGGGGCACCGCTCACAGCAAAGCTAATACCTACTTGTACTACTACTACTACTGTGTAACACTATTATCTTATGTAAAATGAAGACTATGTTTATACATAAATAAAGATTTATTAATATCGTGTTCATAAGTTTTCGCGATTGCTAGAAATTGCAAGTGAAACAATTTAAAAAAATCTAAATCGTATATACATATTTTTTTCAATACAAAGATCGAACACAACAAAAAATTCCTTCAAACCTCAAACTTGTGTCCCAATCTAGCGCCGGACAAGTGAAGAGCGACACGTCACAGCTTTAAATCACAAAGATCTGTGGGGCACTGCTGCTACGCTCGTCACCCTGAGACATAAATTGACCCTTAACCCTTCAAAACCGGAACGCAGTAATACTAATATTAGTGCTTGGCGTCAGAAATAGGTAAAGTGGCAGTACTTCCCTAGACGAAACTTTCGCTACTAAACGATCGAACAACTGAGCTGCAGATCAAGTTAGTAGACTTTGCATTTACTTTTGTTACAGATCTTTGTTTCTTGGATTTACGGTTTTTTTTTGTCGTAGCGCCAACTATGAGAAATCTATGAATGTTTTTTCACTCAACTTTGTGCCTGCAGAATTCCCAAAGGTTGATAAGAGATGTCGCTTTATGAATTGTAATATTGATTTTTATTGATTTTTTTAATACTACGATATTCTAGTTTGTTGTAATTGTTGATACAAAGAAAAATTCCTACGATCTGACAGGACTCGAACCTGTGTGAAAAGGTTGTATAGCGCTAATGAGCCGTGACCAGGATCACGGCAATAAGATAGGATATTTTGGTCCACAAAAATTTATTCCTATTTAAACCAAAAGGAAAAGACTGTAACAAGAAAAGATATATAAAAAAACAGGTACGACGCTACATAACACTCCCTACTTTAGTACTAAACGTGAGACGGTCTTACCCCAAAAGGGCCGATTTACACAGTAGGTATTACAAATTGGTATTAGAATTGGCACATGAAAGAAAGAAAGAAAAACATTTATTCATTAAATTGAATACTATACACACTTCGACTGTCCCTACGTATACTATCGAAAATCTAAATCACTAATTTACGGTATGGCGATTTAAAATATTTTCTGGTGTTTTTTTTTTGCGATATTTCATTAAGTTTAGATCATAAGATTGTAATTTTTTGGATGTTATGTTAGATTTTGGGTAGGCTTTGATTGCTTAAATCAAACTTAGATTAAAATTCGAAGTTTTTGAGATATTTAAGATTCGATTCATTACGTTCGAATACACTTAAGAAATTGGATCGAATCTTGCAGTTTTGATAGCTTTCATCGGAATTTAAATTATGAATTATATCAAATGCGATGCATTGAATAGTTTACACTGAATATCACTGTATATTTTTGTCTATATTGTGACTATCGAAACGGTTATTAATGACTTATCATTTCAATTAATATTAAACGACTTAATGTATTGAAGAATTAAGTGGAAGATAAAAAAACATATATCAAGTTCTTAGGTTTTATGATTGTTACACATAGGAAATGAAACTATTTTTCCGGGCTTAAATCGCGTATATTTGTTTTTTCAAACAAACCGACGTTTCGGGCCCTTTACAGGTCCCATGGTCACGGTTGACTGCGGTGGTACAGTCTTCAACCAGTTATGTCTAATATTGATACAAACCACCCTGTCTTTTCACTATAGTTACAATAGTTATTAATTAAATACCTTATATTTAATTTTACAAAGAAAACATTCCAATTTACGCTACATTAAGTTTTACAAATTATTTTATTGAATAAATTTTTATTAACTTCAATTTATTATTAGTTAATAATAGAAATTAGAATAAACTAAAACATATTAATTAGTACTGTAGTCTTATGTCTGTTTGGCACTTTTCATTAGAGGAAATACTGGATCCCAAACCGGTGGTACGGAGAAACCATCTTCCCTGTTTAAATTAGGATGTTTTTCAATTTCAATGGCCTCTCGCAGCATCGTGGGTAACAGACTTATTTTGCCAGGACCTGGGGTTTGACAAACTTCATTGAATTTATTAATACTTTCTTGAAGACAAAATAGTCTTATGATACAGCTTACTGAAACAAAATGCTATATATTTTTTTTTAGTAATTAAGTTACCTATTTAGTTTTAATATTAATTTTTATCAGATATTTAAATTATTAACACAATTTTAAGAATAATATATGTCGGCGCAAGATCCTGATTCCTACTGAATGCAAGAATTATTAAAATGGCTTTAAGTATTTTACTGTCAATTGATAATTGTTTCATGATAGAATAATGATAACCCTCTGTTACTTATAGATTTTGTTAACAATGTTTAATTATCATTTGATAATAAGATGAAAACGATTAAGTATTGTTGTTAGTAACCTTCCAAAAAGTAAACATGTTAAAGCAATCGACATTTAATTATTAATGTTATTCTAAATTCATATTGCCATTTATGAATACTCGATCATTCGGTTTAATTACATTCTTGTCTTTAGACTTAAAATTACATTATAAACAGTTTCATTGAAGCATACGACATCTAGCGAAATGCTTCGTAATTATTTATTTCTAATATGTTCAAATAATTCGCATCTTATTATTAACGTTATTCTAAATTTATATTGCCATTTATGAATACCAAATTACTCATTTTTACAACTACAATATATATTGTTTTAAAATTTATAATTAGTTCCGTCGAAGCGTGCGACATCTACGAGTAGCAACATGCTTTGTAATTATTTATTTGTTATATGTTAAAACAATTCACATTTAATTATTTATGTTTTCTAAATTAATATTACTGTTTATGAATACTCAACAACTCATTTCAGTTACAATATTGTCTTTCGATGTAAAATTATTATTTTACAAATTAAAAGTTAAGTCGTTGATTTATGCCAGCAAGCCAACAACGTTAAATGAATTCAAGAACTATATGTGTGGCAGGGTACTGAAAAATTGGCTCCAAAAAATTTAACGCTGCAGACGTCCTTGTGGTTGGCCACGAACCAAACTGACAACCGCAGCAGACAAGCTGGACAAATTCCAAAGACTAGCATGCATGGCGATGACTGGCTGCATGAGGACGACTCTGACTACGGCCCTCAAAGCGATGCTAAAACTGCCACCTCTCCCACTGTTCATCAGACAGGAAGCAGCGACATGGCAGTGCGTTTAAACAAAGCTGGCCTATGGAATCCAGGAGGACCCCACATCCAGAAATCCTTTACAAGATTGTTAAGGAGGAACTGCTACTGGAGGCGGCTGTGGACAGGATCCCCAAACAATACATTTTCGACAAAAAATACAAGATACAGTTGTTTGAAGATCCCAATGATGGACAAAACCCCAAAGAGGTTCGCATCTTCATTGACGGGTCCAAAACAAATGCAGGAACAGGTACTGGGGTATTTTCAGAAGATCTCAATATCAGGATTTCAACACCGCTTGGCAACCATAACACAGTATTCCAGGCTGAATGTATGGGTATAAAGTTGGCAGCAGAAGCAATCATAGCTAGACGAGTACAGAACCACTCTAATTCGTATACTCTCCGACAGCATGTCAGTATTTCAAGCACTGGGCGGCTATGACATAAACTCAGGACTTATCCATGAATGTTGTCAAGCACTCACGAAGGTATGATTGTACAACCATGCAACACTACTGTGGATCAAAGGACACAGCGGCTCACGTGGCAATGACGCAGTAGATGAACTGGCCAGAAGAGGATCGGAGATGGACGCTATAGGACCAGAACCTATAGTATCCCTCCCCTACCAATGGTTAAGAGCAACTATACACAAAGGTACAAAAACTATTTATAATAACACCTGTACAACCCACACGGTTTGTAGACAGGCCAGGGAAGCACTTCCCATGCTTAACGCCAGTCTATCTCCTAAATTTCTTAACCTCAAAAGGAAAGAGCTGCGCGTTCTAACTGCCGCTCTGACGGGTCATGGTCCATATAATATACACCTTTTCAATCTAGGTATCACGGACAGCACTCTATGCAGAGCATGCGTGGAGGGGGAGGAAACCGCCGCGCATATCCTATTGCAATGCTCCGGCGTGGCCAACTACAGGGCAAAATACCTTGGAGTACCGAGGTCGCTCCCAGAAGTCTTTGAAAAACCCAGAAGGGTGCTAAGATTTTTGCAGGAGCTTGGGTAGCACGAGTAGGCACCCACTACTCGTCGAGTTGCGGACAACGGCCCGTTATATCATACCATACCATCCTTGTGGTGGTCATATGAACGAGTACGAATTCCATTCTTAAATTAAAAATGTGTACTGCATCTGGAATAAATTTCAGCTCGATGTCTCCATTACTCTGTGTTTTATTGAAATACAAAATTGTTATGTCTCTATTGAAAAACCCGACACTTAAGGACGTACTCGATAAGGCCGTATTTGTTATGAGAATTGTTGCAAAATTATAACGAGGTCGACTCAACAAGAATATTTTATACTGTTAATATTTTTGTTTTTCAATAATTTATTTCCCGTCTTCTTGGAAACTGGCTGTACACTTCAAAGTAAATATTAAGCAATCAGCGCCATTTAGATAGTGATGAGTAAATCTTTTCTTTATCTTCCATTTCTGAATAAATCTTTTTGTTTTGTTTCGATAAAAGCGTTTAAAAGGATGTTTTCAGTAAGTTTAATAACAATTTAAATCACCATTACCGAAAATTAGCTATTTGGAGGACGTTTTATAAGAATAAATAAGCTTCTTTTGCTATCAAGTTAATTAAAATAAGAAAAATAACTCCTCAAAAAAAAAGCCTCTGTAAATGACGTCTACTCAAATGTTTATATTTGTAGGCACATTATCATATTGTAATATTATGTTTATTAAATTACTTTACTAGTATATTATAATTATTAATACAAAGATCGAACACTAAAAAATTCTTCGATCCGACTGGACCAGCGCCTTCAGCATATCGTGTCCGACTTTCTCCCAACTGAGCTACGGAACGAACCAGCCGATCTTACGGATTTTTCTATACGCTTGTTGCGGAACTTTATTTTTTGTTTTGACGATTTTGTTGTCGTATCGCCATCTGTGAGAAATCTACAAGATTTTCTTCAATCATTATCGTGTTTGTTTTACAAAATTGAAATTTCGAAGAGACAAACATCTAGTGACGGGTCGAACAAGTCGTGCGCCTGATGGTAAGCTACACGCCTGTCCTTAACAGTTACAGTGCCACTCAGAGCTTTAAATTGCAAAGATCACTACCACTACGTTTGTCACCCAGACATAAGTTGACAAGTTTCATGTGCCTGTAATTTCACCAGCGCCTTTACCCATCAAAACCGGAACACAGTATTGCTGACGTTATTGCTTGGCGGCAGAAGTAGGTAAGGTGACAGTACTTCCCTGGACGAACTCTCACAAGGCGCTCTACTGCTATTAAAATTATAAGTATTGTAAAGTTTAAATATAATATTAATACGTAGGAGAATAATAAAATCAAGTTTGTGTACTTACATAATGTTAAAAATTTGCTTATTCTGATTATAAGAAACATACTCCGTTTGAAAACTGGGCGCTCCTGCATCCGACTGATATGGCAATAGCAAAAGATTATAAGAACTTAGAAATGAAAACTTGCTTTTGTTTTCAGTTTTATTAATAATAATGTGCCAGTGAACCACACCAACTGCCATTGTGGCCAAACGGTTACCATGCTACTCTGCCACGTGGAGGCCCCGGGTTTGATTCCCAAGCCGGGAGAAATATTTCTATGGCCTATAAGGGACTTTAGGTGTAATTTGTGGTTGTCTATGTCTATGTATGTGTTTCCATGGCGCCCGCGACACGGGTTTCCCTAGTGCGGGGCTATGATGAGTGTGTGCGTTATTATTATTATTAGTTGAGACTCAACTGTCTTTGAAACTAGATTTTCGCAGAATAACAATTATTATCATAATCGTAATATAATCTCATTGGGGTCTCAGTGGAATCACAATGATCAGTGGTTTCATGAAATTTACCAGATTTGGGGCCATGATCTTAAACCAGGGAATTCCGTGTACTATGAGCACAAGAGCAACGGAATTCACTCTGCGGCAATTCCCAGAACACCCAGACCAGAAACAATTTAGAAAGGTTCATTCCTAAATTTTCTGCCGCCAAGTAGTAATGTGAGCATTTAGGTTTTGAAGGGTACAGATAGTAGTAACATTACAGGCACATGGGACTTGACAACTCCCAATATCTGGGTGACGGGCGTGCCCCTCTGATCTTTGTGATTTAAAACTCTGACACTGCAACTATTATGGACAGACGTGTCGCTTCAGGCGCACGACTTGTTCGTCCCGTCACTTGTTATCATAAAAAAAATCCAATTGATACATTGTCGCAAATGTAACAAACATAAGCCAATTCAAGTTTGTGATTAACTTTCTTAATAGATCGAAAGGAAAAACTTTGCGCCATTTGGATTGAACAATTTAACAACTGGTAAAGTAATTAGTTGAAAATTAAAGTTGTTTGTCATGAATAAAAGAAATTACAACTCTGTGTTCAGTCAATTAACGTAATATATTGTCCCAGACCTAGGGGGTCTTAAGCCAATTTACCAACTTTATGCTAGTCCACAAATCGTACAGTCGATGCTCTAAGATACCTGAATCCCTAATCGTCTATTTGGTTCAGAGTAGATCAGTGTGTGAAGAAAGGTGTTTAACAAACTTAACCTCTAACGAGTGAGCCGTGAAGTTCATTTTGGAATGTCTTTCTTATTGCATCGTTAGTGAATGACGTTTTAAGAAACTTTTTAAGCCAACTTCTTTCTTTAATTACATTACATAAATACAAATTTCAAACAAAAATCTGGAATTCCTTTACACTTGCGAATATGCGACTTCCTTCATCGTCTTTTCACTTTTTATCACCCTCTTTTATGGCTCCTGGCCACTTATTTTTGAATTTTTGAATCGTTCTCTAACTCCTTTTCTTCGTTATTCTTACGCGAGAAGACGTGCTCATGAAGTATCTTCATTGAAAACCCTAATTTCACGAGATACATTTTATCTTTTCAATCATTACAATACTATGCGCCTACATTAGAATAATGCGAGCATGTCATGGATAAACCTACACATTCAATGAAGTTTGACAAACCCCAGGTCCTTGCAAAAGAAGTCCGTTATCTACCCAGGATGCTGCGAGAGGCCATTGAAATTAAAAAACATCCTAATTTCAACAGGGAAGATGGTTTCTCCGTACCACCAGTTTGGGATCCAGTATTTCCTCTAATGAAAAATCCCAAACAGACATAAGACTGCAGTACTAATTAATATGTTTTAATTTATTCTAATTTCTATTAATAATTAATAATAAATTAAACTTAACAAAAATTCATTCAATAAAATAATTTGTAAAACTTAATGTAGCGTAAAATTTGAATGTTTTCTTTGTAAAATTAAAAATAAGGTATTTAATTAATAACTATTGTAACTATAGTGAAAAAATAGGGTGGTTTGCATTAATATTAGACATAACTGATTGAAGACTGTACCACCTCAGTCAACCGTGACCATGGGACCTGTAAAGGGCCCGAAACGTCGGTTGTTTAAAAAAACAAATATACGCGATTTAAATCCGGAAAAATAGTTTCATTTCCTATGTGCAACAATCGCGAAAACCTAAGAACTCGATTGAATAATTTTTTTTTTCGTTTTATTTACATAGAAGCACTAGTGAAGTACATTATAAATGAATTACAATCTAGTCAAATACAAGACTGTTAAAGTAATTTGCATTTCACTTAAACTAATAAATAAACAAAATATTCTAAGAATTCACCCACTGGCAATTTTCATATTATCTTTTAAGGCGAAGACACTTTTATCATGCCGAGTTCTTTTTGTTCAGTGTCACTGGCACTATTTAGTTTAATCAGAATAATGTAGGCTCTCTTGTAGTAAGTGGACTTTAATAAAACTGTTTAGGGAGTGTTTTATATTGTTGTACCTTTTTATATCACTGTATTTTTGTTACAGCCTTTTGTTCTTTCATATATCTAATGAATTAATGTGGACCGAGCTCTTATTTTACTTTCGCTAAGGTTAGGCCACACATTTTTCTGTTGAATGCGTAAAAAAGGCTCTCAGGAAACAAAAGGTCGGTTAGAGGGTCAGGTATCTTGGAGCATCGACTGTACGTCGCACAATTTGTAAACAGAATGCCATCTGCCTGGTGAAAATAACATACACGCTTAACAAAATCGATAATTTATGAAAAATGTTTGGTTTCCCACACGAAATGAGCTCGGACAATCTGTCTTTTGTCATCATTCATACACATACACTTATTTACTCGATTACTGCCCGTTTTTAGATAAAATAACAATAATTTATTTTTGTATAGGTACAAATAATGTATTTGACATGAAAAACGAAGCAATAAGTAGCACGATTTATTTGCTTGGCTTCATTTTATTTGTCTAACTGTACAGAAATGAGAAAATGAACTCGGAAACGACCAGATCTACAGTCCAAATAGACATGTAAGGAGGTTAAAAAGTCGTGATTAACTTTTTATTTTCTTTATTTCGGACAATAATAGCTAGCTAGCGCCTACGTTATTTTTTTCATAGTAAGTTACAGGTGTTGCTCTTAATGTTTTTAATGTTTCTATTCAGATTTCTGATATTGAAAAACGATTTTATTCTGTCGCCGCTTTTCAAGAATTGTGAGCCAGACTAAAAAAGTTAATTTTTCTACTTATTACACCGTTCATCTCGGATAGTTTCACTAATAAAAATTGCCACGGAAATTAGATGGTGAACACTAGTCCGAAAATGACCGACATATTAAGGATATCCTAGAACAGGGCCTTGATTCGTCGTCTTCGGGCGTCAGATATGCCGAAGTTTTTTTTTGAACAATCTTTAATTAGAATCGAAAAGTGCAATTTGGGATTATTCATAGCTAGAGTGAATAGGCAAAGCGTCCCATTGTCGGTCACATCGTCGCTTAACATCAAATGAGATTGTACCTGTGTCTGTAAGCGTGTGTCTATTATACATTAAAAAAAGGCGATTTTGAAAATGGATGTAAATTAATTTGCTTCGCCATGGACCCAGTAGTGGAAGTTAAATTATACAAAATAGCTGCGCTTGTGTCTAAATTTTTTTCTTACAGTTAATTTTAACGCTATACCTTCGCATAAAATTAATAAAATAAATAACACAAGCGAAACTACAGTCACAGAGTTACATGGCGAACGGCTAAGGCATGGAATTGTCAGCCTGTAGACTTCTTCCTGAACAGCATATCTTTAGCCTTTTCAAGGCGAGAGCGAATAGGTATAGGCAAGATTGCAGTTTCCATCAGGTAAAATGGAGGTCAAATGAGCACTTATTTTTTAATAAAAAGATATACTCGACCACCACCAAAAATATACTCGACACATGTTTCGCCTCTCTACGAAACATCACCAGGAGTTGTTGATTGTTCAAGGAATCAACGTGGACTGTAATAACAATTTGTTGCCTTTGACGTTAATAACAATTGCCAAATGTGGAAACAGAATTCGTAAAGTTACGCAAACGTTTTATATCTATGTAGGCACCATAAAATGCAATACCGCGCTTATTTCAGCTTATCGCGAACGTTATGAACGGCACATCAAGTCCAAGGTTTGACAATTTGCGATATCACTCGTATACACATATTATGTTGCTCGTTAGGTATTGAAACTCAAAGGGTGAAAAGTGGATGAAATTGAACGCCGTAGCTTGTCCCAAAATGCTGGCACCGTACATGTCTATTTTAAGCAAGTTATTAAAGAAGTTACGCAACGTTACGTGAGGTTGAGCGGTGGATTATGTGGTGGTCTAAATATAGGAACAGGTAGGTGAGTAAATAATTTCCTACCTGTAAAGCTTTCGCCAATTCACTATCATTGTTATATCTTCCTGTAGTGCGTCGATCTGGCAATATATACTTGGGTAAGGACTTGAAAAACCAAGCTCCAGATTTCTTCCATATCTCCCTGGTCTCCGCACAGAGATTACACATGTACTGCTCCCGGGAACATATAGGAGACCTGTCGGAAAAAAAAAATATTATTAAGGTACGAGACTTATCCTATAAGGATCCACTAGTGCTAATATCGTGTATAATAAAAGCACATGTGATCACACGTCAAAAGTCCTTTTATTATCAGTCTGTTATAAAATAATACGTAAGTACTACATGAAACAAATTATGTATATGTGAAATTTTACAACTGTCTTATTTAAGCGATTTGATAGTCCACCACCTGATAAAAAGGGTTGTAGGTGTAATTTAAATTAAGTAATTGATGTAAAGTAATATAAAATGTAATGTAATAGAATAGAATAGAATAGAATAGAATAGAATAGAATACGTTTATTTGCCAGAATACAGTAATTGCAAAGGTCTTAAGTAAAATTAAGTACCTACATTGTATTCAACCTGCAAGTAGATGTGCAAATATTAATGGGATTCAATGTTTCTTTAATCTCTATAGTTTCTAATTAATGTAATGAATTTGTAAATTCTAAGTATTCTTTATTACTATAGACGCAATGTGTCAAAAGCCATTTTGTCAATTTTAATTTAAAAGTATGTCCTTGTAATAATTTAATTTCGTTTGGTAATTTATTGTAAATAATTATACACATGTTGAAGTAGTTATTCTTATAAATTACTTTATGGCAACGAGGTTGGTATAAGAGATTCATAATTTTTGCTCTAGTTTGCCTTTGAATGACTTCACCGCGTGTTTTAAAATATTGAGGATGAGAGTTGACAAATACGCAGATATCCCTAATGTACATGCATGGCAAAGGTAATATGTTCAGCCTTTTAAACAGCGGTTTGCAACTGTCATCGAACCACGCACCGCGAATTGCTCGAATACACTTCTTCTGGACTTTAAACGCTCTTTCTAAGATTACTGAGTTACCCCATAGTACAAGATCGTAGCTGAGCACGGACGAAACGTAGCCGTGATAGGCCGTCAACGCAGCTTCTCGCGAGACAGTGCGCATTTGTCCTCCATCTCACCTGATGGAAAGTGACGATGTGGTCGACGATGTCGCATGCACACCTAAATAATGCCTATTCACTCTAGCTTTGAAAACGTCCACGTCATAAGAATAAGTTCGTAGGCAGGGAATTAATTACACTCTCTAGCCGCTCGCCATATAAATATAGAAGCGAAAAGCGTCTTGGAATTATGTAAACTTTGCAAGCGTTCCGGAACTTTTGTAACGAAATTGTACAAACTAGATACGAGAAGTAGAGAGAGACACAGTAGATGTGCGACCGATTTTTTGGCTCTTTTTTTATAAAATGTAAGAGTGCATTTTGATCTTCATGTCACCTGATGGAAAGGTGACTATGGGGTCGATGATGGAGTATGCACGTCTAATATACCTATTCACTCTCGTCTTGGAAGCGTAAATCGTTACGCTTGCGAATCCTTGGAATATCAACAATTCTCGAAAATTCGATTCGGCGGCAATGTAAAGTGACCCTCAGAGAAATGTAAACCGTATGATGTTTTAAATAATATGCTTATGTCAAGTGACCTCGATATTCTAACGAGCTACGGGCCTCTATTTCACTAACTACAGCCCTGACTGTATGATAATACGTATTTGCTTATGTCCACAAAATATTAAAAAACGAACAAAACAACGACGTACAATGGAGAATTTATAGTTCAAGAAATGAAATACTATGTTTAGAAATTGAATAAGAAAATGATAAAGAGACGAAATTTATTATTAATGGTACAAAGATCACAAAGAAAAATTCTTTTGATCTGACTAGATTCGGACCACACCGGGAACCCCACAGACGAAATGAGCCGCTCTTACCACCAACGCTCGCACGGTGTGGCAACCATAGTTTTAATATAACGTGGTAAAACACGCTGGATCGAGTACAATCAGATCGAAGGAATTTTTCTTTGTGTTGTTTGATTTTTATATCAATAATATTTACAAACTAGTAGAGTATTATGTTAGGCGAGAAGACAAGCGATGGACCAAGGTGGTCACTGAGCGGTACCCGGTAAGAGCGAGACGTTCTCGAGGCAGACCACCTGCAAGATGACCGAACGATCTGGTCGGGGTGGCCGGAAGACAGTGGACGAGACTCGCAGAGGAGCAATTGAGCAGGTGTTCAAAAGAGGAGGCCTATACCCAGCAGTGGATGTTAACGGGCTGAGATGATGATGAGAGTATTTTCACAAAAAATAAATTAATACATGGTACTAAAACCATCATGATATTCAATAAAATACATATTAAGATTAATTAGAATGGTTCTCTTGAAGGTAAATAAATGTAATGGGTAGTTAATTTACAGAATGGTACGTAGGACGAAACCCAACAAAGGTTCATTCTGAGTAAAGTTTACTCTGTGAATTAATTATTCATCGATAGTCGCTAACGCCCACGTACAATCGGACAATTTATCCATGAAAAATTATAAAAAATAAATTGTCTTTTGTTTTATTAAATTACATTCTCAGGCACATACTTAAATGCCATTATCCTGAAACAATATTTGATTACTAATAACAATTATTAAGAATAAACAATTATTCAACATTGAAAAATGTTTACTTTTTCAATGTTGAATAATACTTTATTTCCATAACGGTCCTTGTTTGAAAATTTGAAATTGTAAAACCGGGGATAAAGTTTCTTTGTTGTGGTAACAATATTTTCGTAACTACGAGTAGCACTTAAGAATAAAATGCAAGGTGCATCGAATTATGTGTCCTGAAGTGTAAAATGTTGCACGGCCGCGATCGTGTCCGTGGATTTCTTTCCTGCTAACCATTTCAACTAAGTCAATGATAGGTATAAATAAATAAATAACGCACATACTCGTTTCCCTACACTAGGGAAACGCTGCATCGCGAGTGCGATGGACACACACATAAACCAAAACCACAAATTACACCCAAACACACGAGAAAAATAAACGTAGGCCATACAGATATTTCTCCCGACCCGGGAATCGAGTGAGTGACCTCTGCGTGACAGACCAGCGTACTAACCGTTCGGCCACGGAAGCAGTTAAACAATGCACACAATGCACACAGTCATAGCCCCACACTAGGGAAACTCAGTATCGCGGGTGCCATGGACATACACATAGGCAGACATCACAAACATATATCTAGATAGACGCCGCAAGTACAGCAATTTGTATGAAAACCAAGCGTGCTACATTTTTTGTACCCGCTACGACGACACACCTGAACCTCCTTCCGCTTGCTCTAAATTAGCCTTTCCCAAAGAGGGTGATAACGCCTCCTTGTGGGCGCTGCAGGCCTAAGAGACCCAGAAAAAAATGGGGGCGTTGTGTAGAGGCTTAGGGGGAGATTTGTAATTTCATCTAGGAAGACTCTTAGGCTCGTATTCCAGAACTCTACTCAATGTAAAGTCAGGACTTGAGTATGATTTAAAACAGTAGAAATCATACTCAAGTTCTTGCCATTAGGGTGGTATTTCCAGTGCTTGAAATCATACTTAAATCCTGACTTGAACATTGAGTAAAGTTCTAGAATACGAGCCTAAGACACCGACTGAGCTCGCGACTCTCGACTACAACTTGTGAATATCAACTAATATTAATTAAGAGATTGCTCAAACTAACTCGGTTCGACATTTCTCTCCGTGTAGTTCATATATCTGTCCTGTTTTGTTGCATAAATAAAATAAAAATGATGTCAATCGATCGCTCCGTTTCGAAATGAAAGTAGACAAACAAACAAATAAAAAGGCAACAGACACAGTTTCGCATTTTAATATTTATTAGTATTCCTAGTTAGGTAATTTTCGTAGATAATAGACCGCGGGCAACCATGTTTTAACAAGTTTTTGTTAAATAACCCGATTTGTCCATTTCTGTATCAATCGGCTGGTTCATATAATACTTGTTCTTACTTGTTGAGTACGATTGAGCGTCGAATGAGATAAACGAGTTTATACGTGTTTGTCTTATTCCTGTCGGTGCGTGCTGCTTATGCAATCCTGTATAAACAACGTAATATTTATTTGCAATGAAGCCTTCAAGACTGCAAGATTATTTAAATAAAATGCATCCAGATAAGAAAGACACGAATGTAGCATATTTTCAAGATCAAGAGAAGAAGCATAATACTCAGCCATGTGTAGCAAAACTCTTTTCGGCGGCTGCTAAGCAAGATGATGACGGACTTCGAGCTTCGTACAATATCTCTTTGTTAATTGCTCAAAAAGGCAAACCACACAACATCGGAAAAGAGTTAATTTTGCCAGCAATAAAGGAAGTAACAACTACTGTGCTTCATAAACCGGCCGCAGATATTATCCGAAAAATTCCTTTGAGTAATAATTCTGTGCAAAGACGAATTGATGAAATGGCTGAAAACATTGAAAAATCATTGTGCAATCATCTGAGGACTAGTCAATTCTCAATTCAGCTCGATGAGTCCACTTTACCAAGTAATGAAGCATTGTTGCAGTCTTACGTGAGGTATATTAAAGATGAGAAAATATGTGAAGAACTATTGTTTGCTACAAATTTAGAGACTGACACAAAAGGCGAAACCATATTCAATACATTGGAAAAATTTTGTGATGAGAAAGAGATTCCCTTGAAAAATATTATATCAGTTGCTACGGATGGCGCTCCGGCTATGACAGGGTGCCATAAAGGCTTCCTATCGTACTTAAAAAATAAAATTCCAGATGTCCTTGCTGTACATTTTCCGAATTTATCAGTATCCTGCAGTAACGACGGCTTGTTTGCCCACTGCCGACATTTGGAAAACCTCCACATTGACTTCACCGAACGATACCAGGACATTTTGAACTTGGAAATATCAGACTGGGTGTTGGATCCGTTTTCAAATGTCAACACAGCAATATCACCTCAGCTGGAAGAAGAACTTATAGAATTGACAACGAACGAGGAAATAAAAGTCAAGTTCAAAAATGGCTACCAAGAATTTTGGCTACAAAAACCGATCCCGCAATAATACCCTGGATTGTGGTCAATCGTTCAACGATTCTTAATAACATTCACATCGTCATATTTGTGTGAACGTGGTTTTAGGGTGTAACAACGCTGCTTACTAAAAAGAGAAATCGTTTGCATGTTACCGAACGTGATGACTTGCGACTGTTCTTGAATAAATTGGAACCTGATATCAACAAACTTATTAGACAGCATTAGATTCATCCTTCATATTAGTTTTTATATTAGAATCGATTATGTTTGTTTTATTTTGAATAAAAGATACTCTGTCTGAATACTATAAAGTTGCGTTTCAGTAATCATTCTCATTGGCAGACGTAGCCCGTAAGAGTTAACTTGAAACTTGAGCGCCGTTGTTAACTTGAAACCTACTGCGCTCAGGTCTCAATTTAACTCTTGAATGATTTAACTCTTCTAAAATGAATGTTTAATCTCCGCTAATATAGCTCACAATAAATTATTTAATTTGAAGTTATAGTGGTTTTTAAGTAGGTGAAAAAATGGGGGCGCTAAAAAAGAATTTATTCTCAAACTGGGCAGTAGACAAAATAAGTTTGGGAACCCCTACTCTAAATCGATTGATTGAACGGAATACCCGTAAACACGCGTATACCATTCAATTAATCGATTCTAAATAGAATATTAGTTCAAGTATTTGTTAATATTAATATAGTAGAAAAATACTAGAATAAGATAGTTTAGTTCTTTATTTTACTTGTTTTTAAAAAACGTTGATAATTAAAAAAAATGTCCATTGAATATGCAGAATTATTAGAACACTGCCTAACATCAGGCTATCTATTGTGGAATAATGAATTCTACCTACAAATCGACGGTATAGCGATGGGCTCCCCGGTATCTCCCATTGTTGCCGATATTTTCATGGAAGACTTCGAGAAGCGAGTTTTACCCATGGCCCCAGCTAGGTCGAAGATTTTCAAATGGTACGTTGATGATACTTTCACAATATTACCTAAAGATAGCCTACCTTCTTTCTTGGATCATCTTAATTCTTTTAGTACTAAGATCCAATTTACTATGGAACAAGAGAATTGTGGTACTTTAGTTTTCTTAGATGCTTTAATTAAAAGAAATCCTAATAACACCTTAGGCCATACTGTATTTCGAAAGAAAACCCATACAGATAAGTATCTCAATAGTAATTCCCATCACCTTCCCAGCCAGTTAGCTACCGTGGGCAAATCTTTGTTTCAGAGAGCACATGGTGTCTGCGACAGTAATCATCTGGCAGGGGAACTTCAGCATATAAAGCAAGTCTTTCACACGATTAAGTTAAAGATTCCACACCAATGTCGCAGGCCCCTTGTGAAACCACCAACAGTCGAGCGAAGACCTGCCATTTTACCTTACGTGAGAGATGTTACAGACAAGATCGGAAGAGTCCTCAGGCGTGTATCTATCAAGACCTAACCTAGTGAAAAAATAGGGTGGTTTGTATTAATAGTAGACATAACTGGTTGAAGACTGTACCACCTCAGTCAACCGTGACCATGGGACCTGTAAAGGGCCCGAAACGTCGGTTTGTTTGTAAAAACAAATATACGCGATTTAAATCCGGAAAAATAGTTTCATTTGCTATACTGAAAAAAAATTAAGACTTTAATTTTTAATCGACTTCAAATATTAAAATTATTGTCCTTCTAATAAAATGAGCTTATTATATAACATCTTTTTGTAATAGAAGATCTTATCGATTAACGTAAATAATGAAAAAGCACGTCAATATAATATGAACTTGCGACTGCCTTAATTAATTTTACTAGAAGGTTTTCTATTGGTAATTGATCAAATTGTTGAATGGCAAGACAAATGAAAATGTTACTGCTGACAAAATATGGTAAGATCTTATTAATCAGAAGATGTTTACGTAATGACGGCTTCGTGTGAAATTTTTGTGATTTGTTTATTATTTCTCG
Source organism: Hyposmocoma kahamanoa (assembly GCF_003589595.1). Taxonomy (NCBI): domain Eukaryota; kingdom Metazoa; phylum Arthropoda; class Insecta; order Lepidoptera; family Cosmopterigidae; genus Hyposmocoma; species Hyposmocoma kahamanoa. The sequence goes on from NW_020653711.1 coordinate 854,154, forward strand.
GACTTCTAACTCTGCTACTCTGCATATATGGATAGCATCTGTGGGATAAACTAGACAACCTGCGTCCTCGGAAGCAACGAACTCATACGTATGACAACTCCAGGTTTTGGTAAAGACAGCGCACTGTTAATTCTTTGCATTATATATTTTTTTATATTACTCGTACTACATATGCGGCGATGTATGTAATTATTTGCTCACTATATTCGGACATTCGAGGCAACGTGCTGAAATTTAAAAAAAATGTGCAAGAATTATCGAAATTACAGATACTACTGATAATTGATATTACTAAAATGAAAAAAAAAAAACACAACAGTGTTGCCTGACGTATATGTTAAATTTGGCCAAAACAAATTTACAATTGGCCGTACTACGAAACTGAATGCATTATACAAAAGTGCGTTCGTTCGATATATTCATGGCATATTAACAAAGGATCACAAATATATCGCACCAAGTAAAAGCATATTTGTTTTCTCGAAATTCATACAAAACTAAAATAATTGTTTTTAAAATAAATTATGCATCTTCTGAATACAAAATCACTTACCCGTGGAAGGAAACGTCCCTGTTTTTCCCGTTTACCCACAGTTATGGTGCTTTTGCAATTTATAATGGCACAATTATGCATTTTTCGCGTTTTTTACTGGTGTTTATCTACGATAACGTTCGAGCGCGTTCTGAAGTGTAGCAGCGGCAAGTAAGTGAATTTCAATTACTTTGGGCATGCGAAGTACGTACACTTGCGGCGTCTATCTAGACATATGTCTTACAAATTACACCCAAACTCACGAGATAAATAAATGTAGGCTATACAAATATTTCTCCCGGCTTGGGAACGAACCCGGGACCTCTGCATGGCTGTCCAACGTGGTAGCCGTTCGGCCACAGAGGCAGTTAAACATAAAGAATGTACATAGATCTGTTCTGACCTGTTCTGTGGCTGTGGAGTATCAATAACGCATTTCGGGCATGCGGAGTGGCGGCAGACGCAGCAGGTTCTCAAAGGAGCCAGCAGTCGAGTTGTTTCGCCACACAGCAGACATGTTCTTGGCGCTGGACCTTGGGCAGAGCGCCGCATGCCTATGAAATTAATCGACATTGTGAAAAAATCATTTTCGCATAGTGTATTACGACACCAGCGCGGCTTTATTCTTTTGGTAAAAGAAATGTATACTTTATGTATTAAGGGGTAGTATTTAACCGCTCACCAAAAAAGCAAGTTTTTTCGCATCCAAATATGCCACTTCCCCAACAAAAGTACTGATTGCACATCAAAATATGTACGTACATCAAAAGAAAATTAATTTAGCTTTAAATTAAATTTTATTTAAAAAAAAAAAAAAAAAAAAAAAAAAAAATTTAGCTTTATGTACTAAAATTAATGCGTAACATTTTATCGCAATACATACCTAACCTCTAAATACATATCTAACATTTCTGGCATACAACAAACGTATGACCACAAATTTATGAGAAAAAAACATACCTATTTCACTAAAAGTTACATCAGACTATCGGAATGAAACACTGTTTTATTTGACATAATCATGGACGACGGCGACGGGTCTAATGCACAAACCACGAAAAAAATGTCCCAAGTCAACCTATTTAAACGTAGTGACATGTAAAGGAATATGAAAAAGCTAAATCGTTGAATTTAAATTGTAATGTCATCGCAGTACTGTCTAATTTTGCTTGCTTCGCTGTCAGTCAAACAAACGAAGAATGAAGAGAAGAATGAGAAGATTTTAACGCCCTATAAGTTGGGACACTTTTTAGCGCGGACCCGACGTCCACATAATTGTAAGTCAATGGATATAATGGTCTAATTGTACAATTGTCCAAAACAATAAAATCAACAAAAAAAATTAAAATTGCGCACAAACATTGCAACAAAGTGTAGTGTTTAAAAATCGTAGTATCTTTTTTGTATTTGCAAGTAAAGGTAAATTTAGTTCCAATATTATGAATTGCTTACAAGAAAATCAGCTGCAAAGCTTAAAATAAAAAAAGGAGAAAATAATTTAAAAAAATTAAAATAAGTAACTTTTATTAACCTTTGCCCAGCAGTGGAACATAATAGTTTAATATTAATATTTAAAAAAAACTTTTGTTGAATTATTAGTGCTGGTCTTGCTTTCGCAGGACGTCCTCGCTTTTTTTTCTATTCGATTAGAACATCTTTGGCGTCTGCTGGTGGTACCACATACATGAGCCGGATCGTGAGCTCTACAACATGACTGTTTGCATTTATAGTTTTTTTTTTAAATGAGGGCAGTTTCATTTGCACAGGGTTCTAGCCTGTTCTTTATTCGGGCATATTGTACCAGACTCAAGGTTTTATGCGAAAGAAATAAAAGAGTCCCGATTATTTTCAGTAAATCAGATGACATTTTTTAAATAATGTTATGCAATAAGTGTTATTCGTGATATCATAAATATATTTGTTGTACGTGATTCATTGTATAAACAAAGACAATTTGTGGAGCAACTTAATTAATTTTGTTAAAAGAATTGCTATTTCGTTTAGAGTTAATTTAAATTGATGTATAATCAGTATTTTTGTTAATTAATGAACACTTTCGTTGTACACTGAGAAATTAGCAGAGGACTACTTGTGATACATGTTTTTAAATTATTTTTCATACTAGTTTTGTTAGACAGTTGTTTTATTTGTAGTGGAATATTTTTTTACTTGTGAAAGTTATTTGAATAATGAACAAAATTTTATATATATTAAGTTTTCTGATATGCACTCAATATTTCCCTTATTAAATAATATGTTCTACACTACATTGCATTTTGTAAAGTGCGCCCGGTGACGAAATGTAACCTTATCAAATAAAAGGGTGATCATATCAACAAATGAATTTTATTGTAAATTTTGGTGGCGCAATTTTTTTTTAGATTTTCCAGTAATAGAGACTCGTTTGCAATAAAATGAAACATTTGATTTATATATACGTGACAGGAACGTAACAATTTCCATTGATTTCAGAGATATAAGCATCAAATTTTTTCTCCCCACCAAAACGCTTATCAGTTGCACCAGAATTGAATATTGCCACCAAAGTTGGAATGTATATAAAAACAAAGACAATTAAGTAAATTTAATTGATTCTTTAAATTTAATTGTGATAAAAAATTTGTTTGCCCCTTTGAAACGACGCACAGTTGGAACTTTCTTTTGCTGTAATTTTTTTAATTTTTTTTTTAAATATCATGTGACGGGACGAACGAGTCATATGCCTGATGTTAAGGTACACGCCTTTCCATAACAGTTGCAGTGCCACTCAGAGCCTTAAATAAGCAAACATCTGAGGAGCACTGCCACTGCGCCCGTCACCCTGAGACTTAAGTTGGCAAGTCCCATGTGCCTGTAACTTCACCAGCACCCTTACCCTTCCAAACCTGCTATATGCTAACATTATTGCCTCCGTGGCCGAACGGTTACCATGCCGGACTGCCACGCAGAGGTCCCAGGTTCGATTCCCGGGCCGGGAGAAATATTTGTATGGCCTACATTTATTTCTCTCGTGAGTTTGGGTGTAATTTGTGGTTGTCTATGTGTGTGTCCATGGCACCCGCGACACAGGGTTTCCCTAGTGCGGGGCTATGTTGAGTGTGAGCGTTATTATTATTATTATTATTATTATTATTACTACTTGGCAGCAGAAATAGGTAAGGTGGCAGTACTTCCCTGGATTGTATTGAATGAGTTTATTGTTGCTTTTTTTTTATTATTATTATACCTGACAGGCAAATGACTCCACTCCACCTGATGTTAAGTGGAAAGTGGTATCCAAATGCTTTAATTGGCAGTTGAAGAACTATGATACCCAACCCCATCTCTACGAATGTTTCCTAAAGATAAATTGTAGAAACTCAAATGTTTACCATGAGGACATACGGTAGGTTTGTCCGGACATTGAGGCTTGATTAGGCATCATCATCATTCACAGCCTGATTTCACCCACTGCTGGGTATAGGCCTCCCGAAGTCAATGCCATCCATCACGTCATAGGTCCTGTGCTAGCCACATCCATTGACGCCCCGCGACGCGTACTATGTCGTCGACCCACCTTGTAACAGGGCGCCCGACGCTTCTTTTGCCCATCCTCGGCCACCAATCAGTCGATGTCTTGCTCCACCTGTCATCACCTTGCCTAGCTAGGTACTGTAGACTAGGCCGTACTCTATGAGTAGAATTGCTGGCTGAATGAGTTAGTTTGTATTTAGAATTCTTTGAAAAAGAATATTAAGAAAATAGAAGATCTTGACATTGATATTAAGATGATTGTTTTCGTAACCCTAGACATGTAAATTGGTAAAATAAACCAAAGTGTAAAATGATCCCGGTTTTATATTATTAAAAGTACCTCTCGCAATGCATCTGAGCTACAGCCCTCGATTATAGTACCCAGCCCCATTTGAGTACCATGATCCGAGTTCCAGCATCCTGGACTTTCGTTCATCGTCGGATCTCAACGTTCGGAACTCGGTCTACAGGACTGATGCCGAACATGGCGCGCTCCATGACCCTCTGTGCAACTCTCAACCTGTATACAGTCTCCTACGTGAGCGTCCATGTCTCGGCACCATATGTCATGGTGGGCAGAACACACTGCTCAGACACTGTGGAACCTTACCTGAGTCAAGGCTGTCATCTAACTTGCTAAACGCAGCCCATCCCAGCTGCATTCTTTTTGAGATCTCTTTAGGCTGATGCTCTTTGAAAAAAGGACAGAACATGTCCGAGATAGATGTACTGATCGACTCTCTCCAGCCTCTAATTTCCCACCGTGACAGTGGTACTGGAGGGACTGGAGAGATTCGCCATAATCTTCGTCTTGGACATATTCATCCTCAGGCCAACTCTCAAAGAAGCATCATATAGTTCCAGCATCCTTTGGAGATCGTCGAAACTTTTTGCAAATAGCACGAGATCGTCCGCGAATCTTAGATGAGACAAATGGACACCATTGATGTTGATGCCGCGGTTATCCGATTTAAGGGTTTTTTCGACATCCTCAAGTGCTGCTGTAAATAATTTTGGGGAAATGGTATCTCCTTGTTTCATTTGGAACGGGATTGGTTAAATCGTGAAGTCGTACCTGCAGAGTGGCTGAACGGTAGAGCTTCCGGGGCACATCCACGTAGCGGGAATCGATGTGGCAGCGATGAAGAGCGTGGAACACGCCCAATGTTCGAGACTGTCGAAGGCCTTCTCGTTATCGATTGAATACGAGACATTTCTCCATCAGCTGATTAACCGTGTGGATGTGGTCGATGGTTGAGAAGCCGCTCCGGAAGCCAATCTGCTTAATAGGCTGCAATGTCGCCTTTTTTTATAGATGATGGTGACGATGGCATTCTTCCATTGCTCTAGTGTTCGAGCTTCATGAAGAACTTTGTTGAAAAGTTCCACAAGTTTAGTTTTATCAAAGGATTTCCTCCTGCTTTGAGCAGTTCGACTGAAACCCCATCATCTCATCATCATCAGATGATGGTGTTGATAAGGCACTGAGTACTAATTTAGAGTTATACTTTTTCTCCAAATAACTCGAAGAAAATTCATGTTACTAAGAAAAGGCTTCATGTACTAAAGAATGAGCCAGTCTTTTTGAACTATTTCGTAATGTACACGTTTAATTTGAATATTATTACCGGTAGCTTTTAACGCCAGATGATCAAATCAATGTCATTAATGTCATTCCCAAACGACACTACTCCCAAATGTCTTTAAAAATCCATCAACTCCACCCGCGATTATTGCGAGTGTGGCTATGGCAAGGGTGCCCAGGAGTTGGAGGATTATTCAAGAGAACTGCATATCGTAGTTCTCAAATGACAACATTACTGATAATGATTCGTTTATCTGGCATTGAAACCTGCAATTGATAATATTAAAATTAAACTTGTAGAAAATTACGAAATTGTAAAAAAAACTGGTTCATTCTTTAGGTTTTGAAGCCTTTTCCTGGTAACATGAATTTTCTTCAGGTTGTAAATAAATTTTATTGAATGTCAGGATGTTTCACCACTATGGTATTCAATTATTTTATTGTGAAATTACTCCACTAGTTAGTTATAATTGTATTAAGTGTTATTTCTTCAGGTTATTTGGAAAAAAGTAACAACTCTAAATTAGCACTATGTGCCTTATTTTGCATGAAGCCTCAATGTCTCAATAAACCCACCGCATGTCCTCATGGTAAACATTTGAGTTTCTACAATTCTTTAGAAAACATTCCTGGAGATAGTGTAGTGTATCGTAGTTATTCAACTGCCAATGAAAACAACCATGACATTCTCAACAAAATCATTTAATCAATGATAACACCGTTAATTTAAGTAAAATACAAATTTAAAAGATCGTTAAGGTACACAAATAGATCAAAAAGTAATGAAGTAATTTTACGTTATCTGAAAAATTATGAATAATACTATCTTTCTTAAGTTTATTGGGACAGTGAAACCATAATACTTTAAAATAATTTTCGAAAGTGAACGTTATATTCAAAAATATCATAACAATTTAAAATTTGGTGGCGTTTTTAAGTTAAGGTGGTAACACAAACGCCATCAAACCACCAAATTTGAACCACGTAAGATGAAATCTCAAAAAATAACATGGAACACAGTGCTCTTGTTTTTCGCTGTCAGATCTCAATACACGACAGAGGCTTGCGCGGGGCAAGAACGTAATGGTTTTTAGTTAAACTACTTACCAGTTGCAACCAGTTGAATATTTGCCACCAAAACTACAATTTTCGCGTGGACAAAGCTTGATCAATACCCAGTCTCCCACATACCTACTGGTAATTGCATTACTTTCAGTGATTTTAGTTAGTGCTTCTAATAGAGAATAACGTACATGGAATGGTTTTTATGAAAAGCGTTCACATTTTACTAGAACTACTATTTTATACAATGAAACAGAAAGTGGACACACCAGCAAAATTGAAAATCGGGACATTAATATTTTTTATTAATTATTATTGTACAATGAATATTCTGAAATTCTTGCCCTAAACTCATTTTACGTCTAATTAAACTATAAAAATAAATCATTAATATTTCTTCACTTTACATGAGGTTTCTCAGCCTAGACTCGCAAAATTTACGCATGAGATATTCAAAAGACAAAGACAAAGTTTATGGTGCAATGCTCGTTTTACTGTTTTACTGCATCGTAGTGTCACGTCGTCTGTTTGGGGCAATTTGAGGCGACCCTAAGAAGAACAATTAGAAGCAAGATTGCAAAGATCGCGTAATTTTTAAGCCAGTTTCGGTAATTGAAAAAGTAATTTGACTTCTCGATTTTTCGAGTTCTCGATTTCAACCAAATGCGAGTTAAGAACTTTACACGTTTTCCAAGAATTGTGAACTTACTTCGACATAGGTAGGTTTCATCATGTTATCCCTTCGCCATTAGCGAGAAGTTTGCTACTAAACATTCAATGTGCGTAACTTAGAAATGAAAGTCATAAAACAAGCCGCCACAGCGGTTACATCATTAATTATAACTTTTTTATTAAAAAAACGAACCTGAAAAGTTTGTGGAATTACATCTATTTGCCAACTTTTACTGAAATCGGTTTAGTGAAAGTGGGTGTAATCCTAATAACAAACCGAATTCGTTACCTATTTTGCTACCCTTAGAGGTGGAATATTTTCTTCAAATTTGAATGGGACCACTACTAAGCCACCCCTTTTCAATAAAAAAAGAATCATCGAAATCGGTTCAGAAATGACGAAATAATCGCGTAGCATAGATACAAAATTTTAGTAGCTGTAGAGGTCCTTGTAAAAGAATTTGTCCAGTGAAGTACTGCCACCTTACATATTTCTGCCGCCAAGCAGTAAAGTGAGAATTACTGAGTTCCGGCTTGGAAGGGTAAGGGTGCTGGTGAAATTACTGGCTTATGGGCACTTATGTCTCAGTGCGACGGGCACAGTGGCAGTGCCCCTCAGATTTTTGCGATTTTAAAGCAGAGCGCCTGTCTAGAAACATAGGCGTGTAGTTTACCATCAGGCGCATGACTTGTTTGTCCTGTCACTTGATATTATATAAAAAAAAACAAAAACGTACAATCGAATTGAGACCTTCCTCCTTTTTTGAAGTCTGTTAAATACAGCGGACTAGTATTCTTAATTTGAAATCACTATTAGATACTATATTAGATACTGTATCGAAATCTAGTCTGTTTTACAACGCTGAAAAAGGCTCTACGGCTAATTGTTACATCTAAATGAATGCCAGTTACACACAGCAATATGTGTGTAGACAACAGAATCTTTACGATTATCTCATTATATCTTTTCCGTATATAACTATTAAGAATTAGGAAATTATTTTTCCGGATTTAAATCTCGTATATTTGTTTTTTCAAACAAACCGACGTTTCGGGCCCTTTACAGGTCCCATGGTCACGGTTGACTGAGGTGGGTGAGGTGAGTACAGTCTTCAACCAGTTATGTCTAATATTGATGCAAACCTCCCTATTTTTTCACTATAGTTACAATAGTTATAAATTAAATACCTTATTTTTAATTTTACAAAGAAAACATTACAATTTACGCTACATTAAGTTTTACAAATTATTTTATTGAATGATTTTTTATTAAGTTCAATTTATTATTAATTAATAATGAAATTAGAATAAACTTAAACATATTAATTAGTACTGCAGTCTTATGTCTGTTTGGGATTTTTCATTTGGGACCCAATTTTATTCATACAATTTGAAAATCCTAGTTGTAATTTCTAGTGTTTAAGCGTTTATCGTATTTTTTGACTTACCTGTATATTAGCATTAACTTGATATAAATAATCTCAGTTCATATACTAAAAAAACCAACCTCAAAAGTACGTGGAATTACGTCTATTTGCTAAGTTTTATTGAAATATCCCCTAGTTCGCCACTATACGGGACTTGACACAGGAGATAATAGAAATCGGCTCTCACTATTCAAAGTATATTGAGAGAGAAAAACGCCTTGCATTGGAGAATAGCAAAACCAATCATTAAAATAATTGCTCCTTAAATAAAATTTAGGCGCTATTTATAAAAATGAATGTTCATGCGTGATCAGCCACCCTTAAAGGTGGATTATTTTCTTTAAAACGAAATGGGGCTATTATGGAGGTATCCTCTTTCCAACAAAAAAAAAAGAATCTTGAAAATCGGTTCACAAACACCGGAGTTATCGCGTAACTTACATACAAAAAAACATACAGTCGAACTGAGAACTTCCTCCTTTTTTTTGAAGTCTGTTAAAAAAAACGAAATATTCTTTTCCAATTGTAACAAGAGTGTCAACAAAATTGCAATCAAAGTGTTTCATACTTAAGTAAGGATATAAAACTTCATGTAGTGATTTCAGAATTTTTTATTGCTTCTGTGGCCAAATGACTATCTAGTCTGCCACACCGATTCCCGGGCCGGCAGAAGTATTTGTATGACCTATATTTTTTCTCTGGTGACTTTGGGTGTAATGTGTGGTCGCCTAGGTGGATGTCCATGACACCCGCGATACAGGGTTTCTTACTAGTATTTATGTGGTCTGTGTTAGGGTTTCTCTAGTGCTGGTTTATGAGTGTGTGCGTAAAATACTGAAAGTGTATTTTATAATTCGCATCCTTGGTATAATAAGACCACATGTGCAAAATGATAGCTTTTCTATTAATCAAAATCTCCAATCTTTGTTAAAATCTTTTCAAATTTCGACGACGAACAAGTCGCAAAGATCTGTGGGGGCTGCCACTGCACCCGCCACTCTGAGACATAAGTTGAAAAGTCCTATGTGCCTGTGATTACACCAGCACTCTTACCCTTCTAAGCCGGAACGCGATAATGCTTGACAGCAGAAATAGGTAAGGTGGCAGTACTTCTCTGGAAACTCTTTCACAAGGAGCTCTACTGCTACTTCTTATCCGATATTAATAATAGAACAATAAAAAGATGACATCTCAGTTAATGTTCTGTTTTCATCTTTTTATTCGGTAAAAATACAAACAGACGCTTTCAGGTACGAAATATTTTCACGCTTTTTGCACCCGAAAAAATCTTTCGCCATAGGCTTGTATCGATTTATTATCTGAAGAAAACTGCCTCGCAGAGGTCCCAGGTTCGATTCCCGGGCCGGGAGAAATATTTGTATGGCCTACATTTATTTCTCTCGTGAGTTTGGGTGTAATTTGTGATTGTCAGTGTGTGTGTCCATGGCACCCGCGACACAGGGTTTCCCTTGTGCGGAGCTATGTTGAGTGTGTGTGCGTTATTATAACTGCAATTATCTTCCTTTTCTTGGGATCCCTCTCCTATCGAAGGTTGTATGTAGGTAGGTATCACATCATATCAAACCTATGTTAAAATTTGAAGACTGAATTTTATGGTATACCATTAATTACATTTCCCAGTTAGATTACAGTGCAAAGTTTAATTTAAAAAATAATTCACGCGCTTGTTTACTTGTAGCCCTTCGGTTTTCCTATAAAGGCCTGTCTTTGCCTTAGGAAACTTTGATATATTGATGCCTTTCTTTCTCAAACTCGTATCTTATAAAGAGTGATTATTCAGGAAATGGCAAATGGCACTTTCTGTTTATTTTAAATTTCTTATCAAGGGTGTTAATTTGGATGCATTACTTTAAGAATAGATAAAAACCAGTGTGTAAATATGAAGGAAATGTGATTTAAACTCAGGCTGCAAAATTTGAATATAGAATCCATTTTTTCCATTTCAGTAACTTTGTGCTTTAAGATACGAGTATGAGAAAGTAAGCGACGATATGCTGAGTCAGCGCCCTTTCACTGCTATGACAACCATGTTGTTTTTTCTTTTATGCTTAATACGTATTTTTGTTATATTAGCGAATAAAGTGTTTATCTATCCACCTATATATTTATCTGCTGTCGTAGAATTTTGCATTCGGACAACGAAACGAGGCTCTCGAAAAATCACCTTGAATGGGTATTGTGTCCCCTTGTGAGGGTGCCCAAAATACTGCTTTGACTTTTTTATGACTATGCTTATGCGTTAAGCATGATAAGCTTTTAGCTCTTGGTTCCCTGTCCATGCCAAATTTGATTTATATTTTTTTAATATTTATTTATATTTTTTTTTTACTTATTTTTTAATATATTTTTTTTTATTCACCACTTCGTATTATGAGAATACGAGATCAAAAAAGTAATAAAAGTATATTTTACTCCTAAGTCATAATAACAATAAAATATGCTATAAAGGAGAACTCGTAAATCTTGAACGTCAGAGTCTAGAACTAGCAGGAAATAAAAGTGAAAAATGTAAAATACGCTCAACATAAGTTCGATCTTTGGAGAGTAAAGACGACTAAGTGAAAGTGATTTATTTGTTAATCAGTAATTTTATAATACTTATAATAATAACTCAATAATAACGCGTACACACTCATAGCCCCGGACTAGGGAAACCCTGTATCGCGGGTGCCATGGACACACACATAGACAACCGCAAATTACACCCAAACTCACGAGAGAAATAAACGCAGGCCATACAAATATTTATCACGTGTTGCCACGCTTATATTGCAAAATATTTATCATGTATTGCCTCGCTCCGACCTAATCCACTCCAAAC
>NW_020653711.1:870786-902829 GCF_003589595.1 Hyposmocoma kahamanoa
AAATATTTATCATGTATTGCCTCGCTCCGACCTAATCCACTCCAAACCATGGTGGGCTCAGAGAAGTTCCAAAAACTCGAGGAGAGATTCGCTCAATCGGAACCCACCAAGGACGGTGACGAGGGTCTACAAAATGCTGAGGAAACTTCTTTCAAAATCAAATTCTGCCGATTGCAGCGTACAGACTCGAAGGCCAAACTCTCGGACGGGACTCTACGGTTCATGACAAAAACACGAGAAGTTACTCAGGCCATTTCGTCAGAGCGGTCAGACCTAAATAAGCAGATTGCGAAGATGGTACGGCGTGACGTGATTGAGAAGGCGATAGAGCGTAACCGATGGTCCAAAGTATTCACTTAGCAGCTTGGAAGTAGCCACCTCACGAAGCTCCTAACACAGTATGGTCGAACCGTAACGTCAAAGCCGAAGATTTTCGCCGAGATTGAAAACTTCTATGACCAGCTGTACGCTGCATATGCTCTTCGTGCCCAACGCGACAACTTCGATCCCAAAGCCACCCTCATACGCCACTATTCCGACGAACTGCCAGAAATCAGCCAAGACGAGATTGTATTGGCTCTAAAACAGCTCCAAACAGGAAAAGCCCAAGGTGACGACGGAGTTACTGCAGAGCTTCTGAAGTCAGGAGGAGTCCCTGTTATTAAGGAACTTCCGAGGATCTTTAACTCTGTAATCTACTGTGGGAGAACTCCTCAGGCGTGGAATGGGAGTATAGTAGTTCTCTTCTTTAAATAGGGATCGAAATGTCTACTTATAAACTACAGACCCATCTGTCTCCTGAGCCACGTTTACAAGTTGTTTTTAGAGTAATTACGAATCGTCTCGCTGGAAGACTCGACGAGTTTCAGCCACTGGATCAAGCTGATTTAGACGGAGATACGGCTCCTATGTCTAGCCTTTATGGACTATGAGAAGACCTTCGATTCCGTCGAGCCCTGGGCTGTCTTGGAATCCTTATAGCGATGCCAATTGGACTTTCGTTATATCGAAGTGATGAGATGCCTGTATGACGCCGTTACCATGAGTGTCCAAGTACAGGGCCAGCAGTCTAAGTCCATCCAATTACGCAGAGGACTTAGACAGGGGGATCTCATATCTCCGAAACTGTTTACAGCGGCATTGGAAGACATGTTTAAGGCGCTGGACTGGAAAAGGATGGGCATAAACATAAACGGCGAATGACATAGTCCTATTGGCGGAGTTGCTGGAGGAGCTACAACGAATGCTTGACATCCGCCTCGCAACGCCTTGATCTCGGCATGAACTTGGATAAAACGAAAGTCATGATCAATGATCATAAATATTGTCCCGAGACCAATCGTAGTAAATGACCACCTTCTTGAAGTTGTTTCCGAATACATGTATCTTGAGCAGATTTTGCGATTGGGTAGAAACAACTTCGAAGGGGAAGCCAAGAGCAGGATTCAGCTTGCCTGGGCAGCTTTTGGTAAACTACATGGAATCTTTTCGTCATCCATACCGCAAAGCTTGAAAACGAATCAGTGCGTTATACCTGTTATGACATATGGAGCCGAGACGTGGACACTCACGATATGGTTAGTTCACCAGTTGAAAGTCGCTCAGCAAGCTATGCAACGCGCTACGCTCGGAGTTTCTTTAAAGGACAAGATACGGATCGAGGTTATCCGACAGAGAACTAAGGTCGACTAAGGTCGTCGATATAGCTGGTAGAATAAGCAAGCTGAAGTGGTAGTGGGCTGGCTATATCTGTCGAGGAATCAACAACCGATGGGGGAAGCGAGTTCTTAAGTGGAGACCACGGCTCGAAAAACGTAGTGTAGGATGCCCTAGGGCCAGATGGAGTAACGATTTGCGAAGGGCTGCTGGCAGCAGATGGATGCAACGAGCTGAGGACCGGGCAAATGGCGCGCATTGGGAGAGGCCTACGTCCAGCTGTGGACTACGATAGGCTTTTGATGATGATACAAATATTTCTCCCGGCCCGGGAATCGATCCCAGGGCCTCTGCGTGGCAGTCTAGCATGGTAACCGTTCGGCCACTGAGGCAGTAAAGTTATAGTAAATATTATTGAGGAAAATTAAATAACTTTTATTTTACTAATAACCGACCCACGTGAAGGAGAGCACGTGAAATTAGATGCCATCGCCACCGTTACCATATTTTCAGGACCCAAAAATATTTTTTCGGCCTCGCAGCAAAATTAATGATACTTGGAAGGCCTGTGAAATACGTAAACCAAAACGCCCTTGTTTGGCTTTGTAGTCATATTTCAATAGAACATTCTATTAAAGAGATGTGAATTGGTGCTGAGACTTTATGTAGCGCGTAAACCATTTTTTTATGATACCAAATGATGGGACGCTCAGAGCTTTAAAGATCTGAGGGGTACTGCCACTGCACCCGTAACCATGAGACATAAGTTGACAAGTTCCATGTGCCTGTAATTTTTTTGTAGCAGTAGAGCTTCTTACCTTTATCCTGTAATTTCACCAGCACCCTTGCCCTTCAAAACCGAAACACAGTAATGCTCACATTACTGCTTGACGGCAGAAATAGGTAATGTGACAGTACTTCCCTGGACCCACTCTCAAACTCAAACTCAAACTCAAAATAATCTTTATTTCATAGGTAAGCATTATTACACTTGAAATTGTCACAATGGTTAAACTCTACCGCTCATTCGTAAGGCAGATTCCCCTGAGAAGAATGAGCAAGAAACTCTAGGGGTTGCTCTTTGTAAATAGCATTTACAATATTTTTTTATTTTTATTTGAAACATCAGAGATCGAGACTACCTCCATGAGCTAAACGGGTTACTACCACGGATTTTTGTCATCCAAGTACGCAGAAGTTGTATAATAACCTTTAGTATAAAGTTTTTGTTTCACTATAGTTTTAAACCTCGTGAAAGGCAAATTTTGTATATCAACCGGAATCTTGTTATAGAAGCGTATACATTGCCCCTTAAATGATTTTTTGACTTTGTGAAGACGACTATCAAGAAAAGCTAGTTTATTTCTATTCCTCGTATTAATGTTATGTCTGTCACTAGGAGTACTCTTTCACAAGGAGTTCCACTGTTAATTAAAATAGTTGTTTTAGACGTTGTGTTGCCAGTTAAATGTTAGGAAATCTTACTAGGAAATAAAATGTATAAAAGCTATTATATATTAGTTATTCGAGGTTGTGCTCTTCTGAAGTTTTACATTTGGTACTAAGGTAGTAAATGGTGACAAGTTCAAACGTGCAAGCGACTCCGACAACCCCCGCTCTCACTTCTGCGTTTTGCGTAGAGTTATCACCGTTTATAGATCCATTTTTATTTGTGAAATCTGATGAATTATTAAAAGTCTTGGAAGAAAAGTTGTTGTTTACGATGGTGGTAATATAGCCCTGCGAGGTTTTTAGTATTTTACTAATAACCCTTATAAAGATAAGTACAAGTTTCCTTTTTGAAAGTCGATAAAGACGTTTTCATTTTCTTTTACATTTAATGAAGATTGTAACGTTGAGAGGTTTACTGGTTCTCAGAAATAACATTGTATACGTAATTAGTTTTAATATTGGCAACCCGCTGCCTTAGCCCTTAAGGGCGGTTGGCAACATTTTGGCAGACAAGGACCACGTAGTGCAAAATTTAAAAGTTAAGGCGGATGGCTCTTGTTTACAATATTTATCAATAGATAATATTGAAAGTATTAAGCAAGCAAAAGAACCCGCATAATTCCTGAACTTACTTCTTATTATTTGATAGCAACAATTAATTTATTTTAGTAATTTAATTTCGAATTTGAAAGCAAATTGATATGAATCAAAATTTTATAAGATTTTCAGGCTGTATTAATAAATAAGTAAATAAATATAAATATTAGACAACATCACATACATAGTCTTGCGTTATGGATATCGGAAACAACGCCGGTACCACAAACACCCAGACTCGAGACAATATAGAAAAGTTAGTTTTTCTAAGGGATCGAACTTGAGACCTCAAAGATGGCGACACCATGAAAACCGGTGTGGAAGCCACTGGACCACTGAGATCATCAATTTGACTGACAAATTATTGATTATTTTTTTTTTTAATTCAATGTGAAATTCTAAATAGTACAATCAAATGTACTATTTCAAGTGCCATAAAGACGAGAAAATAAACAGACGAGAACAATTTTATTTTTTTCCATAATTCTTAATGTGCTACTAAAAATTATAATGAATTGTTTAGCAAACTCTAAATTGATTAAAATATGAAAGATTTCTTGAAATTAGTTTTTCAAAGTATATTTAGATTATACGAAATGCGCCACAAAGTGACAGTTCGAATTAGGCGCCAATTTTTTTTTTTTAAGCCTATGCCTTATTCCGACCAATAATATTATATTTGTTATCAAGTTCATACATTTTTACGTACAGTTCACGCACTCATTCATTCCATTTCTGATTTCTATCTCCACTGTATCTTTCCACCAGTGAGGCTACAAGAAATTAGGGAAAATTATGTCTAAACCGGTAACACTGCTCGTGTCTCTTAATTTACTATGACTTCATTTTATTAAGATTTCATTTTGAGATTCGCTCTGGACCTTTTGGAGGGAAAAGTGTGGTTTTTATTTTGACTTTAAATTATTTTGTGAAATCTAGTTTAAAGTGGAATAGGATAGTGCTATTGTGCCTTAATCGAAGATTAAAACGCGAAATTATACGAATCTCGAAATAAAATACCCGTATCGGTCCGTTTTAAGGAATCCCGAGTCAATCCAAGCACGCCGCCTCAAATTGCCTATCCTCTTTGTGGCGGCCATATTTACAGAAACATATTTAAACTTCATGTTTAGGCTGATGGCTTTGCCAAAGCCTTAATAAATTAAAAAAAAAATCATTTTGACAGAATGAGTGTGACATTAGAAAAGACGAGACAAATATATTTTTCTTTGAAATTTTAATCAATTTCGAAGCTAGTCTTTAAATTTGCAGTTGTGCCAGTTTTTTTGTCAATTGTTTGTAGGACATTGCGTCTCTAGTATTATTTATGCTCACTGGTTCCGATCTGCAAGTAGCAGGCTCACATGGTTGTCTACTTCTGGGGTAAGGCGTTGATGTACAAACAAAATGACAGAGCAAACTACTAGAAAATACGATCTTTCCGCTCGCCTAACGACATCCATCCTTTTCTATTCGTATATTAACGTTGTTATGTTACATGGTATTTAAGACGCAAATTGCGAAACCGACATACCATAGCAGTAGGTGAAAATTATAATCGAGTTCCAAGTTAAACAAATGTGCAGAAGACTGTTAGATATAGTAATTAGGCATCATGTCAGGTATGGTGAAACAAATGAAAAGCCGTAAAAGTTTAATAGTTATTTTTGATACAAGTGCGGAAAGTTAGTCATTATTCAAGAGTCGAGGCTTCGAGACAAGTGAAAATGACAAATCCGCACGTGTATCAAACGACGTTTTTAATACATTTGCAAAAAAACTACATTGAAAGAAAAATAAAAGAGTATTAAAAAAAACTCATTTTATTTCTTTGTCTGATAAAAACTCAGAGTACGTACAATGGCAAATGTTGCCAGTATTCAGGAACATTAAAATTACTATTTTAGTGGCGCGGCGCTCAGTGGTCTCGCGTAATACTCACCTCCGGTCATTGTTAATACTCAATCATCCATCTTTATGGAAAATATTTTGGTATTTTTAAATGTAACCCGTTGTTTTATAAAACACCTATGCAATTTAAACAAATAAGATGTTTGTAAATAAATACAAGTTTTAATGACGAATGAGTTACGTCACAAAGCACATAAATATTAAATAAATATACATCCTCTTTAGTTCTATGTTTAAGACTTGAAACAACAGTAAATTAAAAAAAATGGAAAAGTAAAAAGCACTAGTGCGAAAAATCCAACTTTTGGCACGATTTGTTGTATGAAATATTAGTATTTTGTAATAATATTACGAAAAAGCCGTAGTAGCCTTTGAGTTTCTCGGAATATATGTGAAAATTTAATTTGGTATTTACCATGACCTTTATGGTCATCGCGTATATATAACTAGAAATAGAGACGAAATGTCATTAAATTTGTTTGAACACTATTCTGCCATTAATGATACGGTGACAACTGCGCTCCGATTGGCCAGCCCGAATTCGAAACAATTGACGCGTGTCGTCAATTGTTTCACTTCAAATCGACTAGTTTAACTTGAGCTTTACTACAATGGTCGAAAATTGAAAAATGACATATTTAATATTTAATTATCGATGAAATGTGATTCCGTTTGTTTTGCAATTAGATGTTTTGCTGATTTTCCCACACCACCGAATGGAACAGCCCTCCATAGTTAGAGATATTATCTTTATTACAATAAATACAGAATATTTTTGGAATATACGGAGACGTACACACAGGTCAGTTGTTGATGCTGTACTATTTCAGCTTTCTAATTTGTGATTTCAGTGCAAACGAGAGTTGATATTTAAACGTGATATAAGGCCCATTTGCCTGATGAGTTGTCAGGGATGGATCGCCCTTATTTTGTCTTTATTTTTGGTTATATACTCGATGTTTACGGTGATGAAACCTGCACGTCGAAGAAAGTTGGAAAATGTGTGAAATCACAAACCCGAATTGGGCCAGTGTGGCGGACTATGCCCTAAACCCTCGCCTGAGTGGAAACCCGTACCCAGCTGTGGCACGTATAAATGGAGTAATGATGATACTGAATGTCATGATATTTTTACTTCCATGAAATTCATATATTTTTGTGAAAATATTCCACTACTTTGCTATTGTCATATTACCACTACAAAAAATGTAATTTGATATGGCGACATCTCTTGTCATTCTCTGATAGCTGTAAAGGCTGGGTGAAGAAACTTTCACAAAATTCTCATAGTGTATTGTGTCCTGTATTTAAGTTCGGAAGAAATTTCTTTCAGAAATAAGCAATATTTTTTGTGTGTGTTTTCCTTTTTACTTCATGTGATTTGTGTTTTCCTGTGAGTTAAAATGATTATATAAATAAAAATAAACTATGGACAAAAAGAAAAAGAACAATTAATTTAAATTTTCATTGAGTCAGGAAATCCAAGCTACACCAAGATGGTTAGCGATACTCCACAGATCGGCTCAGACCAAATAAGAAGAGAGAGTAGTAGCAGTGGAGCTGTTTCTGAAAGTGTTCGTGCAGAGAAGTACTGCCACCTTACCTATTTCTGCAGCCAAGCAGTAACGTCAGCATTACTGCGTTTCGGATTTGAAGGTTAAGCGTGCTGGTGAAATCACAGGCACGTGGGACTTGTCAACTTATGAATCAGGGTGACGGGCGCAAGACACTGCCCCCGAGTAATTGTGATTTTTAAAGTTCTGAGTGGCACTGCATCTGATATGGACAGGCGTGTCGCTTACCACAAGGCGCACGACTTGTTCGTATCATGAAAAAAAGTATTTAAGTATCAACACGAACAACGCAAAAATGTTTATAATTTAATAATTAGTAATATTTCTAAACAAAGAAGATCCTGATATGTGAGCTGGAGAAGAGCTGTGCCTCTAACCACGTGTTATATTTAAGGGTTGTATACAGAGTATAATAAAAACATGCTGCCACGTAAAACCGTATTTAATGTCAAGAAGTGTGCTCTGTATGTTGCCAAGATTATATAATAGAGTCCCGAAATCCATCCCAGAATTGCATGTACTCGTAGATCTTAAGAAAAAATGTAAGCAGTATTAAGATGCCAAATGTTTTTATCGTGTAAATGATGAATGTAAATGACGAAATGGATTTAGGACTAATTTGAAATAATATCTAGTAATCTGCATGTGACTAATTTTAACATAGTGGTATAAGTTATTGTTGTATTTCGTTTAATTTTTGACATGAGTATCTCTTATACCGAATAAAAGACAGAAAAGTTCAAACTCCTTGCCACACGGCGGCATGTAGATCTAACGCAACACACGCGGCGCAACACCGGCGTACCGCTTCGTGTGACATGGTTCTTAAGCTAGGCTAGGGGCTGTAACAAAAATCCTTTATTACGCGGCTGAAAAGACAATCATGCACAATGTCATTACACTTACAGACAATAAAATAATTAATTTTGTTCCACATATTACTTTGCAATTACTATTAGGTACCTACAGGGTTACCACACACATGGTCATGGAATCGCATTAAGCCGGTCAGGAAAAGCCGATTACGCATTAATAAATGTAGTGACCCCCTCATACATTACTTTCTATGTAATAACACTTCTCTTGTCATTAGAAATATATGTAATCTTATCTGTGAAATTGAGTAACAGAAATACCCAATGTCAGATTCATTATAAAAGAACAACACACTTTAACGGAACATGAGAGGTTCAAGTGGTTGTTGATATATATAAGTTATCTCTTATGAGGTGTAGAAATGTAGATTATGTATGTTTGACATTCACGTGCTTATTTTGGCTTTATTTTAGACATTGTTAATTTTTACTGTGTTGATCTCTACATGTTTATTCCTACTATTTTTTTTTTATTGTTTTAGTTAAAGTATTTTGAACATTATATGACCACCAGTAGTCACATTTGTATGTTTTGATGAAACTGGTTGTAATAGCACTATGATATATTATTTAAAACCTAATTGAAATTAATGTATTTTACCTACTTCCACAAATAAATCTACCTTTATTTTATCTATAGACTCATGACATCTAATTAAAAAAATATATTAATAATTATTTAAATTCACTGCTAACTTTGTTACCCTATACAACAAGTTTTTGACGTTGACAAGACGTTGTGTGTTAACCAGTTGAAAGTTAATGGCAGCTTTTTGTGACGACCTGTATACAATTATCCGTAAATAACTTTCGAGTATATATAGCCTGGGTATATATATATATATATATACATATATATGCTAATAGGGGTCTATTTACATTATATATACGCGTGGCCTTAATTTATGTCCTTTATCAACGTTCGACAAAGGCGACATGTATTTTTCCTCTGGCTCACTGCATGAGAGCTTGTTGCTTTGAGTAGTTGCTTGCTGGTGACAAGCATTAACGCTCTCTCGTAGTATTATGCTATGTAATACCATTAAATTACCATTGTTAGCCTTCCTATTATGAATTAGATAATAAAAAATTGGGGAAATCCGAAACCATAGACAATACGACGAAACTGTTTTAGGAACCATTAAGTCTTTTTTTGTGAAAACAATTTTTGCATAGTCAAGTTTTTTGGTCAAGCGTTACTTGTCTATTAAAATGGATTAAAAAAATTTTATCAATGCAAACTACTAACAATGAAAACTCACGTCGCGAATATATGTTCGAGAATCAATAAGTTTGTATACGCCTTAAAAAAACTGAAAAATATAACAAATAAGAAAGCTGTCATAAACACATGTAGGGCGTATGAAGAATCCACATTACGTTACAGTCTTATAGTATGGGGCAATAGTACAGATCAAAATAGAGCTTTTGTAGCACAAAAGAAATGCATTAGAGCAATTTGTGGAATTCCCCCGGACGAAACATGCAGACCCTTGTTTCAGAGTTTTGGTCTCTTGCCACTACCATCACATATGTATATATATATATACGAAATTTGTATCTTTGTACGAAAACACACATTTTTGTTTAGGAAAGTCTGGTGAGGACTTCTATATCCAAGTGACGGGAAGAACAAGTCGTTGATAGTTATATATCTATTAGAAGAGTGTAGTCCGGAGCAGAGATGTGCGCACAGTAAAAACTATAAGTCCTAAAACATAATAACGTTGACGGTATGTTATTTTTATTTAGTGTAGGCGTACTAAGAACGGATTTTTCGAAATTCAATCTCGAAGAAGGTGAGAAAGGGTATAAATGACGTTATTGTTCTGTGATAAATGAAAATGCTTGAGTGAAAAATCGTATTTCTTGAACTTACAAAGATGAAACTTTTTTATCAAATTCTCAACTCACAATAATCTCAGGTCACCACATTTTCATTTCGCCATGTTTTCAGGTCACAACTGTTGCAAAACCTTTGTGCTGGGGCAACACCTTCTCTGTGAGTTGTCTGTGATTGTTTCGAACTTGATTTAAGTTTTTAGTCTTCCTTTTCACGACGACTTATGAATCAATACATTGTTTTTCTCGTAACGATAACTTGTGTTTTTATATTATTTTTTTATTTTAAAGACTCCTGTCTTTATAATAGAACAAAGTTTGTGACTTAAGACGAGTTTATATGGACGTAAACAAGCCAATAGAGCCCGGAATGAATAAAGTGCATAAAGTTTTAATTACCAATGTATGCCCAATTAAAGACTGAAAAATGTGTATATTATAAAGTCAAGGTCATATAGCATATGAGCTGTATTAGCAGTAGCCTTATTTGATGACTTCTTAATTATTTGTGTTCCTCGTAACGGCAACTCGTGTAGGTTTTATTTTTGTCGAGATTTTGTGGGATAGAAGACTCCTGTCTTCAAAACCGCACTCTCATTTCACCACGTCCTCAGTTCACCACATTCATCTTACCATGTCATGTAGTAGCAGTAGAGCTCTTTGTGAAATCAGGCAAGTACTGCCACCTTACTTATTCTGCCCCAAGCAGTTATGTGAGCATTACTGCGTTCCGGTTTTGAAGAGTAAGGATGCTGGTGAAATTACATACATATGGAATTTGTCAACATAATATATTTCAGGGTGACAGGCGCAGTGGCAATGCCCCTCAGATCTTTGCGATTAAAGCTCTTAGTGACACTGCAACTGTTATGGACAGGCGTGTAGCTTTCCATCAGGCGCACGAATTGTTCTTGTTTGATTATAAAAAAAAACCTATTTTTTATGATACCAAGTGACGGGACAAACGAGTCTTGCGCCAGGTTGACAAGTCCCATGTGCCTGTAATTTCACCAGCCCTTACGCTTCAAATCGGACATAGTAATGCTGACATTACTATGTTCCAGTTGAAATAGGTAAGGTGGCAGTACTTCCCTGGACGAACCCTTTCACAAGGAGCTCTACTGCTAGTAAATATTAATATATTTATTATTATTAGGCACATCAACATCATATGTATTTGACAATCAATAAAAATAAGACATGAGGCTAGGACAGATACATATGATAATTTCAGACGTACACGACATTCGCTATACACCGCACTATACATATTTAATCAATTTCACGACAATAACACAGACATATTTACTCAACGCTTTAAAAAAAACTTGGTTATTATATTTTTTACATAAATTGAAAATTAAAAAAAAAACGAAAGCGAAAACAAAAACAGAAACGATATATTAAGAGACATTTAAATACACGTACAATGTTACATTCTATAATACTACTAGTGTTCATTTTATTATTATTTAAAATGTGACGTTAGCTTGCGCCTAAATGACAAAGGGTCAGCAAACATATCCGTATCACAAGTACTTTTCAAATCATTGTAGCTTCTACATATTCTGTTAATAGGTGATTTGAAGCCTACATTTGTTCTACACAAGGGCAAATGCAAGATCTTAAAAATAGGACATCTGGATTCTGGAATAATTGTAAGTCACGGCTAATGTGATTTGGTTCAGGATATCGGGACTGGTAATTTGGCCATTTAGGATCTTGTACAAAAAGTCCAGGTCATTCTTTGTTCTACGTGCCTTCAGTGATTCGAGTTTAAAGAAAGTGAGCCTATACCCATATGGACAGCTCTACGATATACCGGGTGTGGAGAAAGCAAGGTATCTCGTGAAAGCGCGCTGAACTGACTCCAGTCTTTGCGATGCCACGCCATATAATGGGTTCCATACCTGGCTAATATCTACATTACTGCGTTGCAGTTCGACGGAAACCTAAATAGGTAAATATGTTAATATGCTCTGTCGGTTTCGATCATTGTTAATATTAAGTTACCTTCCAGTCGTGCGACTAGCCGTCCGACCCGCCTCGCCTCGACCTCGTCGAGTTTCTCCGCCCTCTTGACCACGGCGGCAATCGCTTCTCTCTCGGCAGGGGAAAGAGGAGGCTCGCTGCGGGCCGCGCTCCATCCAGTCCGCAACCTAGTGTGAAATCAATATTAGTTTTGCGTTTGATGAGCCTTATAAACGGACAGAAGTAGAGTCCCGTGGCTGTTATTCTTATGCATGATGCTAAATTACAATAATACTTAGTTACTACTTGTAGCGAATCGCCGTAGTCGCTACAATTT
The DNA here is from genome assembly GCF_003589595.1 of Hyposmocoma kahamanoa. NCBI lineage: Eukaryota > Metazoa > Arthropoda > Insecta > Lepidoptera > Cosmopterigidae > Hyposmocoma > Hyposmocoma kahamanoa. The sequence goes on from NW_020653711.1 coordinate 883,002, forward strand.
TTTTTTGTACATGTGTTTTATATAGTCTTTTTAAGTTTAGTTTTATATTTGAATTCTAAATTTAAATGTGATCGGTTTTTGGTGCCTTTTCATATTATTGAATATTGTTTCTGTATAAGTTGCTGTGGGTTGTTTTGTAATAAACTGTATTTAAATTTACTTTGGTCTTGCTCACTACGCTACACTGCTCTTATATTGTTGACAGGGCAGTTTAAAATACATACCTGTTCGTTACTTTGCTTAACGAGATTTTTTTTGTTTATTTTGTAAAAAAACATTACTCTCCATTTCGCCTTTTTGACGTAAGTGTGATGAAAAGGGCCCCTACAATTTTTTTTTTGATACCAAGCGGCGGGACGAACAAGTCGTGCGCCTGGTGGTAAGCGACACGCCTATCCATAATAGTTGCGTTGCCATTCAGAGCTTTAAATCGCAAAAATCTTCTTCCACTGCGCCCGTCACCCCTGAGACATAACTTGACAAGTCCCATGTGTCTATAATTTCACTAGCACCATTACCCTTCAAAATCGGAACATAGTAATGCTAACTAAAATTCAGATGTGGCCTTAGTACACCAATAGTGCGAAGTTTTAATACAGGGCCCAATTTAAAACTAGCCAAGCCACCGATTCTTAGAGGAAATTATTTGAATTGAAATTCAATGAAACCTCTATATTATTTATGATAGTATTGTGCAGCACACAGATGCAATATTTGAGTTTCGTGGTTATATTAGGTGGGTAAATTTCAGGTTAGATTTATCTACCTGATTTTGGTGGCAATTTTATTATTTAAGTATTAAATAATATTTCAGGATAACAAACTCGAATATTAAGTTAACACTTGTTGCATATTCTAGAATATTTAAATAATGAAAATTGCCAACAAAATTAGGTACAGAAAACTAACCCGAAAATACCCTGTCACAGGTTTCTTACCACGGCACGATTTTCTAATAATTTTTCTGGGTTACACCCTCCATGGTCAAGGGTTGACTAACCATACTGAAATATCGCGATAACTAAAAGGAATCATAGTATGGTCATACATCTGGGCCTCAACTTTATTGAGACTCCACTAAGATTATATTGCAATTATGATAATATTTGTTATTCTGGTAAAATGTTGTTGCAATGGCAGTCGAGTCTCATTTGGGCGTCAGTGGACTTGCAGTGATGGCATTTATTATTTCAACCACTGGTGATTGATGGTGCCGTACTAAACTACCATAGAAATTACTCTGCATATCTTAATTGTTATTTCGCTTAATCAGAAATGTAGTTTTCAAATTAAATACATTAGTAGACTTCACCATCGGCGTGTCAGAGATTGAGCAGTAGCTCGAGGGCTAGCCAGTGACAAACCACTACACTTACTTTTAGTAGAATACCAAACGTACAATAAATGATTTAAAATTACCCGGACTTCGGACCCTGTAACTTGCGATAATAATAAATAGATGAAATAATTTCCGAGTTTACTACCTACAATGTTACATGTGCATAATCAACGTAAAGAATGTTAAGCCCAAATTCTCACGAAGACGAAATAATGCAGTTTTGATAACAGCAAGTTGACATTTATGCAGTAAAAGGCTCTGCAAAAAATCTAATAGTGTCAGCAAGGTCCCCTGTCCATTGTATTGCGCATTTAAAATATCATCAACAACGTGGGCCATAGCAGTTGTTGTACTATGCTTTTTCCTAAAACCAGATTGTGCAGTAGGAAGTATTTTATTATTTTCTAAAAAGTATGTTATTTGTTTACCACGTTTTTTTCTAAAACCTTTGACACGCAAGGCAGTATGCTTATGAGCCGAATATCTTGTAAAGTGGTTGGATTATTAATTTTTTGGGGTGGGCCTTACTGCATGTTGTCAGTTCGCTGGAAACTTGTTAGTTTCAATGGATCTGTTTGCCATAGCTGTTACAACGGATAATATGGTGGGCAAAGCAGCAGCATGTCTAGTGATATACCGTCAAAACCAACTGCCTTTGACTTCAGCGAACGCATGGTTTTGAGAACCTCAATTTCTTCTACTCTCTCCCGCACGAATTTTGTAGAAACGTTACAATTTTGCTCTGTTAATGTAGCTCGTGTATTACCGGGTAGATTAGAAAAATGAACATTTATTAAATTGGGTTCATTATAAATATTTGCAGGAAGCTCTATTTTATAGTTTTAATACTGAATAACAATATAGTATCTTATAGAAAAAACGCGAAAAAAGGTGACTTACGATATATTTCGTGAGGGGTCGATTATGTGTACTGAGCAAATGAATTCTCTCCTGGGCATTACCCAGAACAATTAGACCAGAACCTGTTTACAAAATGTTTAGTAGCAGTAGAGCTCCTTGTGAAAGAGTTCGTCTAGGGTATTACTGCCACTTTACCCATTTCTGCCGCCAAACAGTAATGTGAGTATTCCGGTTTTTAAGGGTAAGGGTGCTGGTGAAATTACAGGCACATGGGACTTAATAACTTATGTCTCAGGGTGACGGCGCAGTGGCAGTGCCTCTTAGATCTATGCTATTTAAAGTTCTGTGTGGCCATTCAACTGCTGTAGACAGGCGGGCATGTCGCTTAACATCATACGCTATCATAAAAAAGTCCGTTTTCATAAAACGCCCACAGTGTAACTGTGGGGCCTGCTAGGTCGTCACTAAATGTAAATATACAGCTATATTTGCAAAGGCTCTACGATATACCACGTTGACTTTATTAAATTTTAATTATAGCCAAAATATAACCGTTAATTAATAATTACATTCGTAATCAAATTAATCTCGCGAGATTAATTTAATTATTTCCGAAACGGAGTTAGTAATTTTGACACAATCTAATGCTCCAGTGATAATTGTCATTTTGTTATTTTCCGCTGATAACGAAAAAGGACGTAGATACTTGATAGGGAAATTGGAAATTGTTTATAAATCTTAATGGCTGTTTGAGCCCATGAAACCATTAAAGTTATTTTTGGGAAAAGATTGGGAGGCATTTTCGGACCTTCTTTCGCGTTTGACTATGCCCAAAAAAAGAACAAAAATGTTATTGAGATAGTCATTGAGACGAAAAATTTATACGAAATCACGAAACCGCTGCTGAAAATGTAAAACCGCTTGTCAGTAATTATTTATGATATTCATTTGTCGCAAACAAGGAGTTATCTTGTAACCACCGCCAGTACGCAGCTGCACGGGAGTTAAAGGTGAGTGTCACCAATATTTTTCAAAAATTACATTTGTTGGTCTTATGGGTAAACTATTCAGAACGGAAAGAACAAAGTCCACTGCCTTCTTTTAACATCTGAGCCCCTTCAATGGCTAAATAAAAGTTTTATTTTACTCAAAAGAATCTTTATAAGTGCGTAAAACTATGTTTAATAGTACATTGTGTATTATGGGCGGTAAATATGAAGTTACGAACGAGAGTCATCCGAAGCCGAAGGCTGAGGGCTTCAATGACTCGTGGTTGGAATTTAGTTACCGCCCGTGTTACGCGTGTTGCACGAGTACCTATAGTATGTGGCTATCAGGGAACTCATAGCCACGTACTAGGGATATCTTGTGTCGTAGGTGCCAATGTGGCTATCAGAGAACTCATAGCCACGTACTAGGGATATCTTGTGTCGTAGGTGCCAAGGACGAGAGAAATAAATGTAGGCCATACAAATATTTCTCGCGGCCCGGGAATCGAACCCATGACATCTGCGTGGCAGACAGCATGGTAACCGTTCGGGCAGTTATAATTGTGTTTTGTTTATTTTAGAAAGGCTTACGTTTCCAACATCTCACTTGATGTAAAGTGAAAATGTGGACGAAACTGGTACGTGTTCGCTTAATTTTGTACAATACAATACAGGTATACAATACAGGTATATAATACAATACAATACAGGTCGCGTTATCTTGCCAACGTGTGTAGCGTATGTGGCATTGTCTCTTATCGGCCATATTTGTATGCACAAATTCATACTCATATAAGACATAGTAACTACGACTGATTACACTGCGATTACATTACGCGTTTATCTGCTGTGTTTAGATACGGACTTTCAATCAATACGGTTTGTTTGGATATAGGGTTTTGGTGTTTGCCGAGGGAAGAGACAAAGGCTGCAAGAGCTTTGATGAGTCACAAAAAAAAGCAATGAGAATACACACTACACAGGCATACAATGTTCTAAAAATCACATGGTGCTTTCTGTAGTGATGTTGCTGTAAACTACCTTTATACATGAGACTAATACTGGAATGGACAAAACACGATTTGAAAATTTTTAAAAACTGGTGATGGTTCTTATTGTAGTTATCCATTTATATTAGAATATATATTTGAATATATATTTATTGGTTTCATTCAGTCATTTCTTGAACTTTCAAATCACATCTCAATTCAACAATTTTGAGTTACAACGGTATTAGCCACAGCCACCTAGAGCTTTAAATCACAAAGGTTGATTGGTCATTTCCACTGCGACCGTCACCCTGACAATTAAGTTGAAAAGTGTCTGTTACCATGTGTCCGTAATATTACCAGCATCCTGACCCTTCAAAGCGAGAACACAGTAATGCTTATAAGTCGAACACGTTAACTAATTTTAACTGTTTTTAAAAGACAATTTTGTGCTCTATTTTTTGCGATCTATAACGGTTATTTGACCATTTGTCACTTAGTTTTGTCACGCGTTTTAGTTAGAGGACGGCAGAGTACTTCCCTGAACGAACTCTTTTACAATGAGTTGTACTACTAAAAGCTTTGCTCCCCAGAAGACGCCTATTCAAACGCACCGGATACTCAGATATAGGCAGGGAATTCCATTTCCGGGTTATGCGCATTAAACATGATAATAAAAAGCGCTTAGTACGCCGGAAAGAAATGTCGACCAAATAAAGATGATATATCTCGAAGGTACGTCTGTATGTCCAATGGTAAAACGGAGTTGGTTCAATAAGCTGGTCAATTGTTTCTACTGCTTAGGTTGATAATATAACAAAAACAATAATTGTCCAACTCATTCCAACCACTCCCATTTTTGGTCGATTATATAATCAACTAAGCAGTTTCAAAACAATTCCAATAATCCAACCCTTTCATATGGAAAAAGTTATAATCGACAAACAATTAGATGGTATATCCATATTTCATTATTTCCAGTTAAGAGACATAACCAGGTAAGTGCGATCGAAATGCGAGTATATACGAAATAGAGCTGTAGTTTCTACCCGTAGGTGTTCAGCGTAGACTAAAAACCCTAGTACTTACAAAACTGTACAAGATCGTATTGTTTATTAATAACATTTGAAACTGTTTGCTGTTTTCATTAATTTTATATAATGAACTACATTGTACAGCGTACTCTGCTTACACTATAGCTAAATCGTTTTTATCACAATAGCATAGAGTTGGCTTTAGATCTGAGGTGTAAATCTGAGCGTCATGTATACTACATATTTCTATATCTTTAACCAACTCGTAAAAAAGGAGGAAGTTTTCAATTTGTCTGTATTTTTTTGTGTGTAGGTTACGCGATTTATCTGATGTTTGTGAACCAATTTTGATGATCTTCTTTTCTCGGAGAGGAGTTCCCTCAGTAATGAACCCATTCAAATTTGAAGAAAATATTCCACCTCTAAGCGTGGCAAATTAGGCGATGAATCCGGTTTATTGGATATCACTCACTTTCCGCTGACCGATTTGAATAAAACTTGGCAAATAAATGAACTCCACAAACTTTTGAGGTTAGTTTTTTCTTTAAGTAACAATCTTATCAAATAGTGAGATAAACTAACTTTGCTTAACAATTGCTTACAAATCTTCAGTTCAATACGTTCTTAAAGCAAGAGGAAATGGATTTCAAATGGCTTGCAACTTTTTAAAAGGCAGAGCTCTGCAGGGACGAAGATCCCTGTAGAAGTCTGAAAATGTAAAAGTGATAAAAACATTGGAGTATAACTATAGTATTAAAGGACTTGTGAATTAATACCTTCACAGTCCGCCATATAAAGGCCGATCAATAGCCGACCGTCTCCAGCTACTTGGTATGGACCAGTCGTCCCATCTGAACTTCGGCAGATACATTGAATCCATGGCAAAAAAATGCAGCCAGGAAGCTTGGCATCCTTTCCAAGGTAAGGCGTTACTTCATACCGGGACAGTTGTTTCAGCTGTACCAAGCACAAGTCCGGTCGTGTATCGTCGCTGCCACTTATGGGGTGGCTCTGCTAAATACCAACTGGCCACCTTGGATTTAATGGACTAGCGTGGCAAGAGGCTTACAGGTGACTAGAAATTAGTAGAGGCGAAGCTGCAGAACCTTGAACACCGCCGTAAAGTTGCCTGCTTATCGGTATTCTACAGGATATATCACGGAGAGTGTGCGATGGAATTACACGATTTAATTCCGCCTTCCACTTTCCATCATCGAGGGACTAGAGGCTGGGATTCCACCACTATGTCGTAGATATTCCCAGGATTCGCACGCAGCGTTTCGCTTCCACATTTATATGGCGAGCGGCTAGAGAGTGGAATTCTCTACCTGCGGACTTGTTCCCCGAACGCTATAACTTCGACCTTTTTTAAGGTGAGAGTGAATAGGCATTATTTAGGGTTGTATGCTACATCGTCGACCTCATCATCACTTTCCATCAGGTGAGATGGAGGTCAAATGCGCACTTATTTTTTATAAGAAAAGAATAGATTGTAATCAGTAATGTAATATATTCAAGTTAATTTATAATTTAAAAAAAATCACACCTATACTAGACTAGACCTAATTCACAAGTTTAAAAAAACTAGGGTTTTGATCTACAAGTTCAACCAAAATATTTGACGTTGAAGTTGTATGTAGTTACCACTCCATAGGTATGCGTGGAGTTATGGTAATTATAATTGTTAAATAGAAATTATGAACCAAGTTGCGCTTCAGGTAGAGTCATGGACTGTGAACATAATATATAATAGTTGAACTTCTTGTGAAAGAGCTCTTTTATGGAAGTATCATTATCTTATTTCTACCACTGCTAGTACCGTACCTATTTCTACCGTCAATGAGTAATGTGGATATTACAGAGTTCCGATTTTGAAGAGTAACAGTGCTGGTGAAAGTACAGGCACACAGGACTTGTCAAGGTTATGTTTCCGGGTAACGGTAGTGCTTCTCAGATTTTGAAGATTGAGGGCGCCCGCCCATTGGGCCATAAGTGGCGGCCACTTAACTATGTCTCTCAAATCTCTTGCTTTATATCGCTCCCGCGCAATTCGCGCTAATCGTGCTAGCCCTACAAAAGTTACGTACGAGATTTTACATAACTTTTAATACGGGATCGTCGAAAAACTGAGCATTCGGTGGCCGCTCGCTACTTGCGTCACTCGTCTCCCGCACACACTCTACCACATTCGCTCGCCTCGCCCACCAGTGTTGTCCTTTTAGCCACTTATTCGTTAGATCTAGGGAAATTAATGTATGAATATTTAGCGTGCAAAAATTTGGTTTTAGTTAGAAATAAATGTTTAACGACATAGATGTCGCACTTTTTTGACCCATGTCATTTTTTTTTTTAATTTAAAAATTGTGACCAAAGTGAATTTAAAGTTTAAATAAAGTTATATTCGTTTGTCCTCTTGTCATGACAGACACTGGTAACATTAACGCAGAATTCGGGGGAATTGACGATTTCTAGCCACACTAGTGGCACGACTGGCGGCCGCGTCCAGCCACTGTGGCCGCGTCTGGCTCCATTTTACCACTAGTGGTCGCGTATATTGGCCCGCCATTAGTAGCCCAGTGGGCGGAGTCACTTAAAGCACTTGAGTGGCACTGCAACTGTTATGAGTATGCGTGTTGTTTACCACCAGACGTGTGATTTATTCTTTATGTCACTTCTAATCATAATATATACGTAAATTTAAATTTAATTTGTCCGTATTAATACAGATGAGGAACGTTACTACAATTTTTCCTCCATTTATTCTCCTAGTCCTAGAACTCCAGTTCTTAATGTATGTTATTCCTGTGATGCTCAACTTTTAACGCTTACTATAATGCTCGGAAGTTAGCATATAGGTATTCCAGATTCAATATAAATATAAATAAATATAAATAAATAACGCACACACTCAACATAGCCCCGCACTAGGGAAACCCTGTGTCGCAGGTGCCATGGACACACATATAGACAACCACAAATTACACCCAAACTCACGAGAGAAATAATTGTATGCCGTACAAATATTTCTCCCGGCCCGGGAATCGAACCTGGGACCTATGCGTGGCAGTCCGACGTGGTAACCGTTCGGCCACGGAGGCAGTTATATAATAATAAGTTGCTGCGAAATTGAATGGAAGCGATTTTTTGTAACTATAGCATAATTAAGCTTATGTCAATTTTACACAATTGACATAAGCTTAATTATGCTACACAGTACAAATTAGATACAATAACGTACATACACACACTCAACATAGTATATATTTATCCAACATACAACATCAACATATTTTTCCTATAATTTTCCACATTTGACGTTGCACCTGTCAAAAGTTGATGGTACTAAACGAAAATGATGGAGCCAAGAACAAGTGGTGGAGGTGTGTTTGTTGGAGGTTTTTAGCTGTTGTGAAATAATCTCGTTTTTCTTTAGATTGCTTTTAGCTATACAAGTTTATTTTATAATTCACGCTAAATAAAATTTCAAAATATATTTAAACGTAGAACATAACACAAGCCTTCCAGATTATATATTTCCAATTTTTCAAGTTTTCCGGGATTTTTTCGGAAAAATTTCCACTTATTGGAATATTTCGGTCAACCGGGACCATGGGACCTGTAAAAGGCCGTCAGTTTGTTTGAAAAAACAAATGTACGCGATTTAAATCCGAAAAAATAGTTTCATTTCCTATGTGTAACAATCGCGAAAACCTAAGAACTCGATATATTTCGGAAAATTATCCAACAGTAAATATGAACTAAAAAACAGGCTGTGCGTTTTCCGGAGAATTCTCGCGTAATCTCGGGGATTCTCGCTAACGTATCTATGTTGTACGTCACAAAATGACAAAAAGTTCATTATGTACGTAGTACGATTTAGTTATTTCAAAAATCGACATTAGAAGATGATGCCTTATTCACGATAAAATGCTTAGCAGAAGCTTTTTTGTGCTACCAACTAAAGCTTAAAACTCGCCAATAACTATGCCTTTTTTGTTTACTACTTCGTGAACTCTTGTGCGTTAAGCTTGTCGCTGTATGCTTAGTTCAAAATCGCTGTATTGTGCAATACTGCGTTATTGTATAAAGGTAGCGATGTGTAATGTTACGAGTGACTACTTGTGTCATAAATTGTAGATCGGATACCTTACAAAATCATCCATCAAAATAATTTACCTAGCGTAGGGTTGCACGTCGTTTACTGAACCCTCGTCGTCACTCGAGCCATTATTAGAAGAAATTGATAGGAAGCAAAATTTAACAACTCTCATTTTACTCTGCAAATTGTTGTTTATTTGATACTTTTTCAATTTAGTGGCGTAATTTTGAAGTGTTTGGTTTTTTATTATCAACATTTTTAAAATAAAATGAATACGAGGTCTATTTTATTATATGTACATACGTACAAATTTAGAGCACGGCAAGCTCGACATTTAAAATTTGAACTCTATGACGCTTACGATAAAAACAGTCCAAAGTCCAAAGTCAAGTGTGTATTATAAAGGTAATACTTGCGGTATTAATCGGAAAATTGTGTTCTAAGAAATTCTAAGCTCTTTTTTGGATAAGACTTACGATTGAAAATTTTAATTATGTCCTTATATGTATAAGTAGAGTCTTTTAATCTGAGCTCTTCTTTTCAATATTACATAATTAAATTTAAGTGGACCTTTTATATTTGCAGAATTTAAATGATAGCTATACAGAGTTGTATGGTGATTACTTACTTAAAATGTAATACAAGCTAAGAGGAAACGGATGTGCGGAGAGATAGCGAACGTACGCGGCAATGACTTGTAGGCTGAATAAAATTCGAAGCCTTGGAGTATTTTTAGAAAAAAGTATGTTCTCTTTTTAAACGATGTTTTAGTTTTAGTTTTGCGTTACAGCTAGTTGGTCTAAATCGCAATTAACGAAATGATTTGTTTCTATTGCAGTGACCCTTTTATACATTTTATAAGACAAGAGAGCACATTGCTATTTTTAAATTTTATTTGTAAATATGTAGTAATTCCATTTAAGCACACAAGTGTATAGCTTTGTTGAAAAACTTTTGTTAAAATTACCACGATCAGATTAATTTTTAAAAAGCTAACAAAGTTCAGTAAAACATTAAAATTATAGTCAAAGAAGATTCTCAAAACGTAAACAAAACTTGTCATTAAACTGTAAACAATACTTACTTTGCACGAAGTGAGAGTTGTCGATCATTGGGGCACACATATTTATTTGCTTTACTTTGTATGTTCATTGCACAAATTAAAAAAAAAGTATAAATATTTGTTTACAAAAATGGCGCGCAATAGTGGCGTCGCGCGCTCTCGCCTGTTGATTCTATCCAACTGTTGCTTCGCGCGTGGCGACTTACTAATAATCAATATTTTAACAAGGCTCTTGAAAACAGTGCCTAACATGTCGTCAGTCCCTTCATCTCCTTATCAGATAGGTATGATGTTAACTGCCATGTATATCTACCACTAACAACTTTCCGACGTATAAAATATTCATTTACGTGACAATAGAAAATATGTTGGTCTATAGAATTTATTGTTCTACTGAACTATTAATCAAAATAATTGTTTTAGGGATTCATATTATTTCAGATTGTATACCATTTTGAGATGTTCTACAATCGAAGTTGATAAAAATGGTAAATTGATTTTTAATTTTCAAATTGGCGGGCGGACGTGACGTCAATGAGAAGGAAATTCCTTTTTTTTTTATTGAATTGATGTTCAGATATTTGCTTAATATTGATAAAATTACACACATAATTTTGTTGATGAAAGAAATATATCATGTATTGTATAGATACACGTGAGATCAAAATTCTTAACTTAATAGTAAATCGATCACAACAGGTTCTTCGTCGTTATATTTTATTGTGTCTACATCCACAACGCGATACAATGTGTGTGTATCCGAAAAAGTGACAGAGAAACACATGTTTTTTGTTTCACTAAGATCACGTCAATAAACTAGGCCTGTTATGCATTTATTTTCGTTATTTAACGTTTCCATTTTAATAACCGATATACATATCGATATTCGCCCTAAAGTGTATAAGTTTTTACAGATTTTTTTATGAGGCTATAATGTTCTATTCTATATTATCTATTATAAAGTTGATAAATTTTTTCACGCAAAAAATGATAAAAACCTATTTTAACGTAACTGAAATGTTTTTTGTAACAAAAAATATCGCATCAATAAAACTTCATTTACGACGTAAAAGCACAGGTTTATTCATGAGTATGTTTTTTATCATACAGTTCTTCGAAACAAATTCATCAAGTGTAAAGTAAATGAAGTTTTTACACCTATTATTTTTTCTTTAAACTAGGTGTCATGATAATACATATTGACGTATTCGTGAGAGCCGTTTAATATACAAATGTAATATAGAAATTATAGGTTCTGTAAATTAAATGCTGTATGCAAATAGAGTTGTACAATGTGTTAAGACCACAGACATATATCTAGATAGACGCCGCAAGTACAGCAATTTGTGTGAAAATCACGCGTGCCACATTTTTTGTACCCACTATGACGTCACAAGAACTATTTAGTGATGGAAATCTCCTACCGATCGCTCTAAATCGATTGATTGAACGGAATACGCGTAAACACGCGTATAAGCACGTCTCTCGCGCACTGTCACGGGCACGTCAATATGTGAACTTGTAACTACCTTAATTAATGTTACTCGTTGGTTTTCTGTTGGTAATTGATCAAATTGATGAATGGCAAGACAAATGAAAATGTTACTGCTGACAAAATATGGTAAAATCTTATTAGTCAAAAGAGGTTTACTTAATGACGGCCTCATGTGAAATTTTTGCAATTTGTTTATTATTTCTAGGACTTCTAACTCTGCTATTTTGCATATTTGGATAGCATTGTAGGTAGGATAAACTAGACCACCTTCGTCCTCGAAAGCAACGAACTCATACGTATGACCAACTTCAGGTTTTTGTAAAGACAGCGCACTGTTAATTCTTTGCATTCTATATTTTTTTGTATTACTCGTACTACATATCCGGCGGCATTCGAGGCAACGTGCTGCAAAAATTATCGAAATTACACTGATAATAGATACTACAAAACTGAAAAAAAAAACGAAACGTTACTAAACCTTATAACGAAAGAGTTATAGAAAATTTTTATAATATTGCTAAAGAGAAATTTTCGTCCCTTCGTTTTCAAAATCGATAAGAACCGAGAACTGTGTTTCCTAACGTATACATCACTAAATGTTGTATATGGCCAAAGAAATGTACAAGCGGCCGTACCATGAAACTGAATGCATTATACAAAAGTGTGTTCGTTCGATATTCATGGCGTATTAACAAAGATCACAAGTATATCGCACCAAGTAAAAGCCGCAATGTATTACAAATCATGAGGCATACACTCGGTTAGATATTTGTTTTCTCGAAATTCATACAAAACCAAAATAATTGTTTTTAAAATAAATTATGCATCTTCTGATTACAAAATCACTTGCCCGTGGAAGGAAACGTCCCTGTTTACCCATTTACCCACGATTACGATGCTTTTGCAGTTCATAATGGCATAATTATGTATTTTTCGCGTTTTCGACTGGTGTTTATCTATGATAACGGTCGAGCGCGTTTTGAAGTGTAACAGCGGCACTAAGTTAATTTCACTTACTTTGGGCACGCGAAGTACATACACTTGCGGCGTCTATTTAGATATATGTCTGTGGTTAAGACTTTCCAAGAAGTAAACATAGGTTATTTAGAGTTAAATGTAGTAAAATATTATTTTAGATAAATTAAATACCATCTTTAGTAAAATACTCAACTACAACTAAATTATTAAACATACAAATACATTCATATGTTCAATCTCATTGATAATGTGCTTAGTCCATAGCTCTTTATAAAAAATGCCTATTATGAGGAAGTCTTTGAAAAAAGTATGATTTACCGAATTACCTAAATTAACATTGGCGTTACTTAACACATGAAATTAAAGTAATTTTTATAATTAATATGAACAATCTCAGAGAAGAAGTGTGATAGTAGATTTTCGTTATTTGTCAAACTGCGGGGTGAGACACGGGAGCATTAGTCATCGCGTATGCATGTTGTTTGTCTCTTGGTGGTACTGGCAATATGCTACGAGAACCGCTAGCCTGGAAACCGTTACGTTACGCACAACCGGTTTATAAATCGTACTTCGTTATTTAACGAACTGCACGTCCCTAGTCTCGAATTTGACATTTCATATTTCAGTCATAATGGCGCACTTGCGAAAGGCGGATTATCTTCTGCTGTAAATTCCCAACGTTCATCTTTATGTAGTGCGGTGAAGTGAAAACAAGGTGATTTAAATGCCGTACCACAGGCGCCCGTCTGCCAAGATGCCAGATTTCGACGACGATGTTACTGTTGTCGATGTGTACGACCTGGCATCGGACATTGGCAAGGAATGCGAAATAATTATCGAGAAATACGGCCCTGACGCTGTAACAGCGTTGTTGCCAAAAGTAATCAACGCTTTGGAGCTACTGGAGAACCTCGCTGTGAGGAATGAAAAGGAGAATCAAGCGTTACAAGAGTTGACGGCGAAAATATCGCAGTTGGAAAGTGACAAGATAGAAAAAGCAGAATACAGGCAACGTTTTGAAAAGGTACGCTTATGCTTTAGTTGGTATACAATAGTATTAGTATAATTATTCTTTAGGTAGGTAGAGGTCATTGTTAGGTAAATTGGGGGATCGATGCGTGCAAAGTTTGCGGAGTAACGCACGAACGGTAGTAATTTCGAAACTTCTAGTGCAGGCGGTTGGGCAGTGTTACAAAACTGCAATAGTCGTCCAGTAGTCATATTGCGCGACTTTGACATCATAGAAGCTCGCCATTCACATTTATAAGTAAGAAATTAATTATAATTTCTACTAAGTTTGTTTTATATTGTCTGTGTGCATGTTTGTGGGTGTCTTTTCATGTAAACATTGTTTTTGTTTACGTTGAGTCTGGTAGCCATGCTTAGTGTTTGAAATTTTGGTCCTATTATGGAATAGACAAACCTGTCTTAGAAGAGTTAGGTGCAAGTGGTGTAAGTAATGCCTATATTGAAATCTAGAATAGCGACAACAACTATATAACACCAGAGATGTAGAAGTAATTGAAGTAATTCTACATAATGTTCCATCTTTAAATTTTACAAAAGATTTTTTTTTTGTTTTGTGGACACAGGGAATATTAAAATAGGTAAAAGTATTAAAATTTGACTTTTGTTATTTGTATCCTGTAGTTGTATATAATTTACTTGTTAGATCATGAAATTAACTGGATGAAATTATCAGATAGAAAAGTAAGAATTATGTTATTAAAAACAGTACTTTCAAACAACTAATAATGGCTGAGATCACAAAGCCATTAACACAAATAATAACAATTTATTATGAATAAAAATGATGTAAAAAGGTCAATTATTATTGTAACAACATTCTGGATTGATCTCATACCTATTTTTTTTATTTATAGTAAAATTTAATTGAAATTCCTTTTACAAATTAAGTTTGTCGCCCAATCTTTTATAACTTAATTTTTTTCTGTTTTTAATAGCTATTAAAAACAGAAAAAATGAAGTTATTCTATTGAATATTTTTTTAATCAAAGTAATCTAGAGCTAGAACAAGCTAGATTACATTTTTGCTGTACAGAGACTAGAAAGTAAATTGTGTGGTTCAAATTATTAAAAAACTTTCACTTTTTATCATGATAGCCAAATAGATTGTGCACTTCCCAATTAATCTTCTTGCTTAGCACATTCTGAAGTTGTCCAGTAAAGCACTGATGGACTTTACTGTTTGAACATTAGTTTTGTAGTATTCAGGACAATGCCTGATTTATATATCAAAACAGCACCTTGTTGTTGTATTGACTTTTGGCTTTGCAAAATGGACAACCTCCTTTGTATTTTCATACAAAACTAACTACACAGGTTCCAGTTTTTGTTTTCAAAATCTTTATATGATTACACATTTTCTTGGTTAAAACAAACATGTGTCTCAATGTTTAAATGAGCCTTTTTAGCCAACCAGATGCCCTCTTTGCCCACTAGTTCAGTTGTCTAGTTCATTTGATTGAACTATTGAGATTCTTTTTCCCATTTGTTCAGTTGACTGAACTGACGAAATTTTGGCCGAAAATTGAGACTACCCAGTCTCAATTTTCGTCCAGCAAAAAAGCTTGTTTTATTTTCAACTATGCAAACAAGACAGAAATTCTTTATAGTTCAATTAACTAACTGGACTGGATAACAGAACTAATGTAGAGAGAGGATGGACAGCTGAACTAGTGGGAATAGAGGAAATAAAAAAATTCTACTATACCAGGTACAAAAGCTTTTATTATTTTCAACGGAACAAACGAGAAAAAAAATCTCATTAGTTCAGTCAACTGAACTAGAGGGAACAGAGGCCAGATGCAGGCAGTTGAAATAAAGATTGTAGTGGCTGCTATGAACAATAATTTTGTTATTGAAATTTATTTATTAATTTATTTATTATAATATCTCATTCTAATAGAATAATTAATTGTTAAAGTTATGAAGTAATGCACAGTTCCAGAATGAAAGTACCGTAATAATAATATATTTAAGTTCATGGGTTATGTATGGAGTTTTGAAAGAGATAATACTGATATAACATGCGGTGCAACTAAAATAACAACTCTTTTTTTTTACACGTAAATTCGTCATTATCGACCCACTCAAGTCATCATCATCATATGTCGCACTGCTGGGCACGGGTCTTCTCTAAATAGAGAGTTTAGGCCATGGTCCGCTATGCTAACCGAATGCAGGTTTGTGAATCTTCTTTAATGTGCAGGTATCATCACAGTGTTTTCCTTCATTGATAAGACTTATTATTACTATATATTTACAAATATGTGTACTTAAATTAGAAATCAAAGAGAGAGAATTACAAGTCATAACATTCCACCACAGGGATTTGAACTGTCTACCTCGTAACCGAGGAGTTAACATTCTCCCACTAGGCTACTAATACTGCTTTAAAACAAACTTAATCTTAAATGTAATGTATCTTGTATTAAATTCCAAGTGGCAGTGTATGGTAAAATCAAAATTGGTTTTTGTGACACTGTACAATTAAACCCATGTAAATTCTGTTATGTTTAATAAATAAATAAAAAATAATAAAAAATTTAAACGAAATTATTTGTTTCAACAGTATGTCATGTTAGTTCCATTTATAAACTGGATTTGTCATTGCATTAATTATGATTGATTTGTAGATAATGATTATATTAGTCTGGGAATGATTAATTACATTTAATACCTTTAATTTTATTGGTAGCCCATATTGTCTACTAATAATTAGGTAATTTATGATTACCGTTATTATCGCCAAGCACTATTAACACATATTTGTGCCCTTATTTACATTATAAAATACAAGTTTATACTTCACCTTTGGAGATTTCTTCAAAGAATTAACTTTCAGTACCAGTACAGCTCCTTGTGAACGATTTCGTCCATTACGTATCGCCATCGCACCTACTTCTGCTGCCAAGCAGTAATGTGAGCATTGAGGTTTTGAAGGGTAAGGGTGCTGGTGAAATCACATGCACACGGGACTTGTCGACTTATGTCTCAGGGTGACGGGCGCAGAGGCAGTGAGTGAGCCCCTCAGCTCTTTGCGATTTAAAACTCTGAGTGGCACTACAACTGCTGTGGACAGGCTTGTTGGTTACCACTATATTTTATAAATGTAAATTTCATTAAATAGACATCTCACGATTGTTTACATTTAGTTAAGCACCTAAACAAATGGACTGTATGCGCACAACTTGTTCGTCCCGTCATTTGGTATCATGAAAAAAAAATGCAGGTTTTATATTGTTGTCTTTCACTTTTCTAACAAGTAATAAATTGTGCAAGTGTGCATTCTTCAAAAAGACGCAGTGTTGCCCTGACCTTGGGGTAATGAAACTCAGAACCTCCTACATAAAAGATAGCAACTATTCATCTTATTAAATGTCATCACAAAATGAAGTAGCTAGATTAGATATTTCCATTCCACATAGTAAAGAGAGCAGCACATTGCAAAAATGTATAAATCTTTGCAACAATTTAGTGAAACATGGTTGCACATAGCATGGAGTTTTTTTAACTGCTTTGCATTCAGCTTACTGATTATAATCTATCAAGTTGAGTTACACTTAAGTGTAAGTCATTCGATTTTTTTATTGTGTTATACAAATCGGCAATTGCCTGTTTACTAGATGAAAATGACTGCTGCAGCTTTATTGCAATGGTTAGGAAGTATCCTCAATGTTGCATAATAATATGCGTTGTTTGCTGCGTGCTCATTATTTAAGTCAGGGTCTCCTCACAGCCTTATACTTCTTTATAACTGCTCACTTGGATCTTCTTCTTTATTTGTTCACTACTGGGCTATTAGATCTTAAGTCCCCTGTGCCTGTGATTGCGCTGCCTTATCCTACTGCTCTATCTGGAATACACCAATGCTGTTCTGCAAAAAAAACATAGGTCGGTGATTACCATATTTTTATTGACCTTGAAGTAACTTTTTGCACAATTGTGTTATTTTGTGTGATGATGTAAGAAAGGATTAGAATCATTCGGCGACAGTGATTTCTTAGTCATTGTAGATATTGTTAGAGTTGTTAATGTGTACAATAATTTTGGAAAAATAAATGTGTATGAATTAAAGGAAGAAAGGCTTGTAAAATTTCGATCATTTAACAGACTCTAAAGTACAATACATTAATGCATTTCGTGATATTATGCTGTGCCTATCCTGGCTGTGTAGTGCGTAAGGCAAGCTTTGCCGTGAATGCAGTAGGTACTGAAATAAGGGGTTCGTAACTCAGATGCGTTGCGAGAGGTACTTCTATGAATTTAAACTGTAATAATCTTTAAAATATACTTTATTTCACTTTTTTACATAATTTTAGTATTGCGTTACAAATCAATCTCTCTGTCTTTCAAGATCTTCTATTCTTACTTATTTCATTTCTTCGAAAGCATTCTAAATACAAACTAACTCATTCAGCCAGAGATTCTACTCATAGAGTACAGCCTAGTCTACATCCCTCTTCCTCACAGCTGAAGGGGTGAACATCCCTAGCTGGTGCTCTACCTATGATAGGCAACTTACATCAGTGATCAGCCTTTACTACAGGCTAGCCACACACTGCTCGGAAGTCACTAACTTACCAACAAGTAAACCACCGAGGAGGCTATGGCTTTGGTCTGCGAAAAACCTATCTAAAAGGACAGTCCATGACCACATCCTAAACAAACAAATCAAAATATTTTCACTTGTTAGCTATCCTAGCTAACAAGTGAAAATATTTTGATATAGCTATAATTAGGGAACCTGACTAAACCCTAACACTTTATTTCATCGACCCTAAGCTGGCTGAACGACCCTATCAAACTTCTAAACATTGCTACAAAACTATTTCCCTAAACTCCCTAAACCTAAGCTATCTCCAACGTGCATGCTGCCACAACGACGACACAGGCTTGAACATCCATCGGACGATCACTGGGTTACATCACTATTGATCTCCCAGCTGCCTTAGTCCTCATTTTGCAGCTATCACGTTCCATCAGCTTCACTTACTATCTTTAAACAAACAAGAACCAACACACATATAACCCTAACAACATATCCTAACATACATGTGATATGGCGGTATACCACATGAAGGATTTCTAATAATTAAATAAATATATTTTCCCAGCACGCACAGTCCTTGTTCAACTGGAAGGATGAGCACGAACTATTCGTATATACAGGACAATATATCTATCAAATTAAAAAATATATAAGAAAAACAAAAGTAAATTTTATCTATTTGATGGTGTATCTTCTCCTCCCTTCCTTCCAAGTCTGCATGTACAGGAAAATATTAATTTTTCTCCAAATATTTCTCATAACGTCAATGTGGTTCCACATGAAAAGTAAACATAAAAGATTAGTTAACCTAATAGAAAACCAGAAAACATTAAATTCCCTCATATAGAACTTTTTCATCCTATTCACATGGACTAGATCCTGCCTACCCAATCTATTCCTATTTACACCTACTTTTCTTACAATATAATTAACCCTACTTAATCGACCTACTACTCTATATGGCCCTTTAAATAATCTAGCTAATTTCATACTTCTATTAATCTAATTCTAGTAAATTATTGATGAATTAATACATATCGAGTTCTTAGGTTTTCGCGATTGTTACACATAGGAAATGAAACTATTTTTCCGGATTTAAATCGCGTAAATTTGTTTTTTCAAACAAACCGACATTTCGGGCCCTTTACAGAATTAATACATAAATAACGAAACAATTTATTTCATTTATTTATTTGAAAATGCCTATGTGCATTGTTGTCGCATGTTCAGTAGTGCACGACTTTGGCCTGATAATGATAGTTGTTTTAAATGTTCGTGTTGGAGTCGTTGGCCTTTTTGCACTTGCGGAAGTGCGTTGCTCAGTAAGAGCTGACGTTGCAAATTGTAATTGCAATGCCGTTGTAGGCCTCTATGGTTTGATGTAACGGGCTGATTTTTGCAACTGG